>NC_049987.1:8767041-8882093 GCF_000003815.2 Branchiostoma floridae | reverse complement strand
TACCTTTCTTACTACAAGTGCACAATTCTAATTGCCTAGAAATATTTTCTCAGTTTCAAGATTGGCATTCTTAAAACCAGGATTAAATTTCTTATAACAAGAATAACTTTCTTACATCAAGACAACAATTCTTATTCCCTAGAAATATTTTCTTACTTTCAAGATTTGTGTTCTTATACCAAGATTAAATTTTTTATATTAAGAATAACTTTCTTACATCAAGACAACAATTCTTATTGGCTAGTAATATATTCTTACTTTCAAGATTGGTGTTCTTATACCAAGACTAAATTTCTTACGGCAAGAGTAACTTTCTTACAGCAAGAGCACAATTCTTATTCCCAGAAATATTTTCTTACTTTCAAGATTGGTGTTCTTATACCAAGATTAAATTTCTTATATCAAGAATAGCTTTCTTACATCAAGAGCACACTTCTTATTGCTAGAAATATTTTCTTAATTGTTCTTACAACAAGAGTAACTTTCTTAAATCAAAATCACACTTCTTATTGCCTAAAGATATTCTCTTACATCTGAGATTAATATACTCTTACACCAAGATCAAATTCGTACACCTATATAGTGACCTAGGGTACTACTTTGCTGAGCTAATATTGAAGTTTTTGTATTAGCAACATCTTGCTATCTTTAAGTTCAAGACTGAATTTCTTACACCTACAAACATAGAAAAGTTTCTTAAAGTAAGATTGAGGTTTTGGTATCACGAACTGGTCAATGTTGCTGTTTATATAGTTGTAAATATATTTCCAATCATACTCATGTCCATCAATAAGTTTCATACCAGATTTGGGGGCATTTTTTCCCTATGAACCATTATTTTAAAGATTGCAACATTATTGCAGATACCAACAGATTTAGATTATATATGATGCTTGCTTATAAAAATCCATTTTCCTGATACTGAGCATACTAATAACTTAATTATTGTCCTTCTAAAACAGCACCATTACTGCTGTAATGTTGTTGGTGATGGTATCATAATCATAATACATGTCACTTGTTCTTGTTGAAAGCTTTTCCAAAGTTGAGATGGGGGCATCCTCTTTGGTCCAACTGGTTTCCACGCCTAGAACAACACAGACAGTTTATGAACAAACAATTCCCTGATAAATGCCCCCCCTCCCCCATAAGGATTTTGGACATCAACATCTCTATACTTTCCCTTCCTCAAAAATATCATACTTACGTCTTAGTGTTTTGGAGGAATTCATGCAAGTGTTCACTTCTACATTCTGCAATTACTGGTCGCCTTATCATGCATATGCAACCAAAGAAATGTGAAATTAAAATACTTTGAAAACCAAAATGGCTGACGTACCTGAATAGATAATGTTCCAAGCTTGACTTCGGCTTTGGTTGCATTTTGGAGCTTAGAAATGCGAGGCCATGTTGAAAACAGGGTCCCAGGTGATACAGGCAAGTGTCCTAAAGAAAATCTACCATATCTGTGCCCTGTATTTGTAAGATCTAATGCACATCAGACAAATAAACCAGGAGAGGCAGTTTGCATGCAAGCTGCAACTGTCTAGAATTTGAAATTTGCAGCAAAGGATGATGGGAGTAATTTCCCATGATCCTTAGCAAAATTGTTGTCTTATTACCAGAAAAATATAGAATTAATTTCTTAAACTCTGATCTGATATTGAGAAAATAGACAAAAACTATGCTGGTTCCAACTAATTGTTCTTTACATCTTGATAGACACATGTATTATGATAAACAGTGTCTGCCAAGAAGGTCAATGGAAAAGTTTCTATATGCACTAGTTTTTATTAGATTTTTTAAATAAAAACAACAATCACGAACATTCAAGAGTCTTATGCTAGTCAAAGCTTGTTCTGTAATTTCCTGTTTTGTTATTATAGTATTCAGTCAAGTAAGTCAAGGACCATACTCTTGTACCCGAGTTCTTAATTATCTAAAATTAAGATAGATTATGCAAATCCTCCAGATTTCTAGAACACTCGTGAACGCTAACATGGCTAATGTTATATGAGAAAAACTTTCTTCACTTAGGAAAAAAAATGCGTTTATCAAAGTTTCTGGATACAAAAGACAAGAACATTCAAGATTTTTATTCCAGTAATTCCTTGCACTTTATCTTGTACTTAAATTATCTTGAATGTTCTTGTTTTTCTGAGCAGAAAAGCTTATACCTGAGGAAATGTAAGAACGAAATTCTTGTTTTTTCTTGAACATTCCCCAAAAAGCAAGAATAGAGTTTCTTGATGTTTCTTGATATGTGAAACAAGAAAATTCAAGACTTTTGTTCCAGGAACTACTTGTATTTTATATCTTGATGTTCTTGTTTTTTTCTTACTATAAGAAAATCAAGAGGGGGTAGGGAAAAATTCTTGTACTTTCTTAAATATGGCAAGAATTTCAGTCTTCATACAAGAATACCAAGAATATTTGACTTACATTTCTTGAAAATTCTAAGGGGAAAAAGTCTTTTTGACAAATTATTTCTTAGCTTAAGAAAAGTAAGGACATTTCTCCTGTTATAAGAATTTACAAGAAAATGGTCTTCGAATGATCTCTTTCGTTTTTTCTTATTCATTCTTATTTCTTCTTGAAATTTCTTCATGCAAGCACATGTGTCCACGAATTAAGTAAAATGTTACTAACCAAGACAAAACAAGACAAATATTTTTGGTAGTGTGCCAACATAGAACATGGCAAGTACAGCTGAAATGAACTATTTTACCAGGATGGTAGGATACTGACTTCTTATAACCTGCTGAAAGAGGTACATGATGTTACATGTTTTTCCTTCTTTGGCACCCAATGTCAGACTGTTCTTCCCATTCTTTCCTTACCATACTTTCAAGTACAATTGTATATTATACTGCAACACACAGAGCCACCTGGCACATGTCAAGTCCACAGGACTCACCAGGGGTGGCCTTAAATGCCTGAGACATCAAAATGTCATGGCTGTATACATGCCCAGCACTGGCTTTGAGCTGGTACAGAATTCCCCAGGGATTTCAGAGGTCAATGTAAATCACATTAGTGTCAAAGCAGGTGGCGGACAGGTGGTAAATGGTTGTGCCAAACACAGCTGAGTGGGGTGGCCCATGGTATTTGCTAAATGTATTAGGAACATGTTATTTTTAAAGGAGCATATACATCATGACTGTGTTGTATGTGAATATGAAACTTTGTTTTCCTAACCATTGTTGATCATGGAGCCAAACTTAAGTTAGTTCTGACCCTGCCATGGCCAAATCTGAATAGTTTCATCTAGATCTACTTTTTTTCTGAATTAAATTTTTGTTGATGACAACAATAGATTTCTCATTGTGTATGTATCTTGTACTTTCACCGTCAGAGTTTCCCAAAGGTTACCTTTGTACATTGCACATATCACTTGAATGAACACTTAAGTTGAACTTTAATGTTGATTGTCACGGTGAGGCATATATTCAGCACAGTATAAATGCGTTCGATAATGGAAGGTCTCATATGACATTGATTAACTGGAATACAGTTAAAATATTTTTTTTACTAAACATTGTCTGGTATATACATTGCCTAGAGTAAATATGCCGCTTCATAAATTATGAACTTGATAGTTACTTTGTTGATGGAAATATAATTGTTGGTACTGGTGGCTTTCTTAGTAAAGCTTAACGTATTCTAGGACATACCTCGTGACCTGGATAGTCTTGTTAACTCATTTGTACTTTATATGACGTAATTAGAGCCTTTGGTCAACAGAATTTACTGTTATTGGACAGAACAACATATTTACTTTCTTCTCTTGTTTGCCTAGACTAGCTCGAGGTAGGAACCTTATCAGGGCTGTATTCCCTCTGTCAATATGATTTGCTCTTAAAAACAGGCAGTGCTGTTTTGACTGTGTTCCGTAGTGCTTACACATCAAAAATGTCTTTTTCCAGATATTCATTTAGAATGGTCAGAATACAACAATGAGGTCTGGTTAGTTGTACTGTAAGTATAGTTGTTATGGACCTTACAAAAGTCAATGTACTTTTGTCGAGTCAATATAGATTTCTTCTTAAAGGCAGTGCAAAAGGCTGTCTGTTTTCAAGAAGAATTTGAATTACAATGTTAAAAGTCAGAGATCTAGTACTTTTCACTAAACAATCTACATGCATGGTCCATAGGTGAAAAATGAATTCTTACTTGCCCAATGTGTTCTCTGACACATGTGTACAAGTATATGGGTTTAGCTGTTATTTGTGTACATATATTGTTGTTAACAGGACAATGGAGCTGGCTGTTTAAAGTGTGGAGACCATTGCCCAGGACTTGATCTTCATGAATGGAGGTATGAATAATTCTGAAAAATTATTAGTATCTATTCAAAACACACCAAATCTAAGGGTGTATCTGATATTTTCTATTTCTCCGTGAAGCATAGTGAAAAGCATAAAATATGTCATCATCAATAATAGTGACAACTTCTAGTTTTATCATATGATAAAGCACACCAAGTACATACAAAATCGAAGCTTGAAGTATCATTTCCTCCTCATCATCACAAGGTGACCTGACCCTGACCTGGCATTTATAGCCCACAAAAAGTAATGATCACCCATCTCAATCTCTACAGCAAAACAAGTCATCTGAAATAATGGTACTTCAGGGTCGCCAATCTCTGATCGTTATCGTACTGGAATTTATGATGCTTGTTTAATAGGACATCTTATCCTAGATATGGGAGGAAGTAGGGGTTCAATTCAAAACTCTGTGGTTATTGTTTGATTTGGACTTTTCACCAAGCAATTCAGAAATGCATCAACATAATTTTGTGTAAATTAGAGTGTAGTCGAATTTAATGGAAATTGCCAGTGACTCTCTGTTACATCTGGCCCTTTTTTTAACATAATTCATAATATCAGCTGGGTTAGCCTTAAGTGCAAGGTCCAGTCACTACAAGGATAATTTTGAAGTTTCAGGTGATCCCTTAAGTTTGAAAGTCTTGCTTTAAGAAACTATTGCAGGCAAAATCCTCTTAAATACTTTTAATGGACAATATTTACCACATTAGTGTGTCTATACCATGCCTAATTAATGATGTAACTGCAGTCTGCAATGATTGAAAGACTTCCACCCTTAGTGTTCTGAACTGTTTACATATTGTGACATGGTAAGTGTTAAAGGCAACCTAAGCAATATTGGAGCTTTAAAAGTGGAAATATTTGGATAAGGCAATCTGTATGATATTTACATCTACAGCACTATATTCCCACATTTGCACCATTATTACATACTTTGAATGGTTACAAAGGACGCAGAAAAAAGCCACACAATGATACCTTAAATATTGGAACACCCCAAAATTAGGCCTTGATCCAGTGCTCTGACGTTCAAGGCGTGCTAGTCGCAGCACAGCGACATCAAATTTTTCCTCATTGAATGTCGGTATGGAATGGAATATACTAGTAGTCCCTTCGTCCTATTGCAAAAAAAAGTGCCAAAAAATTGACATGGAAAATTGAAATTCTACTCGCCCCGAGTCAGGTGTTGATATCGCTTAGGTCGCCTTTAAACTGTATTAACTTTTGTTTCTCAGGAACTGTTGTACCCAGTGTAAGTGTAGAAGAGAGGATCATGACGTGTACAGCAGAGATGTCACCACCCTGTTCCAGAAGTTACAGATCAGTCAAGACACGCCTGTTGCAAGAGGGTATGCCTGGGTCCCACCTGGCATTTCCTCAGTGGAAAAGGTAAAACACCTTAGGCTCATTACTAGTTTTGCATGTATCTGTCACCATAAACAAAATGTTGTGTTTTTTTACCTACCAGAATAAAGTTGCTATCATCCCTTCTCTTATTCTTATTCTTATTCTTATTCTTAAACCTTTCTAGCTCCTTCCCAAATCAAATGCATGTACTCTTGATGAAATATCCACTACTGAGACATATATCACTTCCAATTATGTGTTTGCTACAAAATTTGAATACTGTACATCACTGTTGATTCTTCTCTGCCAACAATGGTGTGTTACCTTGGTGCTGAAATGCCATCCTTTCGATGTTGTTGTTGTTAAGTTAGGCAAAAAGATAGTAAGTTGGTATCTAACAGGTTCTACCACACACATTCAGGCCTATTACCACACATACTCGTTTGTTGTACAGTCATGTACCTACAATATATACTTTTATTGCATTTTTCAGATATGGAGCACAGTTTCAATTACATGAAGGTTAAGGTAGATGCATTGTAAATGCATTTCATTTTGTAAATACATGTGTCTGTGTTTTTTCAGCTTGAAGAATACATGAATGCCCTGCCCGATGACAGGGTCCCCAGAATAGGCAAGCCTGGAGAGCGATTCAGACAGCGGAACCTGGTCCTGCAGTTACCACTTCAGGTGCTAGATGTCTCTTCTGTCCCTGTTAAAGGAAGCAGGATGTTAGATGTTGGTAGTAATATTGATGTTGTGATGAAAATGAAACAAAGATGAGGTATTGTACAATGGTGGAATTTTTACAAAAGAGGCTAAATCTGAAAAGGCAAAACAAGACAAATAGTTTCAGTTCCTTATTTTGTATGCTAAGAAGAGTACACAGTGTTGTATATTCTTGTCACAATTCTGCCTTAGCCAATTTGACAATACCAGTCAAAATCTAGCAAATGCTGAAGTTATTTTTACAAAAATTCATGTATAGGAACCAAAATGCTTAAAATACCATTATAGCTACTAGTGCAGAATAAAAGACAAGTGTCATATTACACTAGTGCTTATCAGAGATGTGTTTTCCTTGGTAGGACTTTGATGAAGCATTTTGTGGCAGTGAGCTGACAGACTCAGAGAGGAGGGACTTCAAGTTATTCAGACAGAAGAGAGACTACCAGTCCTACGGGATGGGAACAGTCAAGGAGAATATTGAGCGAGACATGGCAAGTGCATCATCACTTTCCTTTTGAGTAAACCTGGGTCAATGGAGCAAATGTATGCTGGGTCAGTGGAACATACACCAAAGTCATTTCTATTCCCTTGTGTGAATGCCTAATATGGAAGGTCATAGAGATAAACATTATCTTTTACATCATACCAAAGGAATGTCATGATTAGATTCTATATTTAGCTAATGGCATGCCGAACACTTTGACTGTTATCAAGATCTGTGTGATAAGCTATATCCAGTTTATCAAGATTCCAAAAGAGGTGTCTGTAACCTTGCTGTAATGAAGATAAGGTGAAGGCTATCCTTCAATGCTGTTATAATTTGCTAGTCCCTTTGGGCCAGACATCTAGTAGGGGCAACAGCTGCAAGTTACCATGACTTAGTTTCATTTCATTTTATTTATTACGAAATTTCATTTTCATTGTACTTAATTCTGTGACCATTGTTGTGTTGTTCTGTTCTCTCTAACAGAAATGTTACAAATGTGAGGGTACAATCCCGGAGGGGAGCATAGCGGTTACCACTTCCCACACAGGTTCAGACGTCTGCTGCCACCCTGGGTGTTTCTGCTGCAGTACCTGTCAAGTCCTCTTGGTGGACCTTCTGTACTTCTACCATGACAGCAGCATATACTGTGGCAGGCACTACGGAGAGTCCTTACACCCCAGGTGCTATGGTTGTGATGAAGTGAGTGTTTTCTTAATTGACCATCAGAAATGTCTATGGAAAGAGCCAGAAAAGCCTCCAGAAAAAAGTTTATGTTTATACATTGGTTACCTTCGTTCACACGTATACTGTACTACTAATATCCAGTAAATCTTGATATCTCCAACTGTAAGAAACAAAACTTTATCAAAGATCAAAACTTGAGAAAAATTCCTCAAGTTCATCTACATTGATTTTTGTGTATTGTAGTATGATATGCAACATCAATCCCTTTTGCTCTGACTTGAACTGTCATCAATAAATTCAATATTTTTTGAACAAGAAGTTTTACATCATCATCATCATCATCAGTGCTTACTTTCTGAATTACAGCCATGTACATGTGCAGTGAAATTTTCTAGTAAAAACAACATATTCATATTGTTTTACTTGCTTGTCATGATGACTTGACATATCATGTACGGCAGGTGTCTTTTGAAAAATTCATTCTTTGTCAGGATAATTTTCAGAGTGCAGTGTGCACAAATACCAGCCGGCTGATGACATCACTTGTCTAAAACTGGATTTGTGATGACTTTCAATTTTTCCAACAATTTGTTGATACTAGTTACTTGTCATGATGACATTACATTGTATTATGAAATTCATTCCAGAAGATGACATGAAAATTCATGGGATAGCTTGCCAATGACATCACCTGGCTAAGAAGTAATAAATAAGCTTAAAAAATGCAGGTCATGATCACTTTAAAGAAATGTGAAGCATATCTCATACCTCTATCTACCAAGTAATATCCAATACTTCTTAATCTTAGATGTACAGATGTATAGGATGTTTTCTTTATCCAACCAAAAAATTTCTTAAATCTTGTAAGCATTGAATATATTTTGTTTGTGGCTACATATGTAAGTGTGTCAAGCAAGCTCCACCATAATGCCCATACATGTAATGTGTTCAGATTGTTTACATGTACTGTAAATGCAAAAACTTTCGCGGTGGTTTAATGTTTGCGGTTTTCGCGGTGGCCGCTTCACCGCAAACTTAAAACCACCGCGAACATTTTTCCGTGGCAGTAAGAGACTACAGTGCATGGTGCTACCGCGAACTTAAAACCACTGCGAAAAGTCCCTTTTCCCGCTACCGCAAAATCAAATCCCCGCGAACTTGAATGCATTTACAGTATCTCCATTGTTGTGGGCCTGCCGAGGGATAAACAGCTCCTACCAGTGATTGGTTCAGATCATGCAGAAATGCTGTCCAACAGCATTCCGCTGGTACGGTGTGTCACAACACCCTGGGGTCAAAAAGGCGATGTGAGGAATTTCTGTTCAACTAAGTCATTCTACTAGACTACATTCGGCATATTTGATCTTTCTGATGGTCTTGAAACGTTTTAAGGTGCTTGAGTGAATAGGATGATTTTCAAGGTCTTTGGTGTCAAACTGATAATAATCTCCTAAAGTGTTGTTGCAAAGGCAGTCTCAAATGTTTCTTCCATGTGCCCATGTGTTAACTGTATATATCCTGGATGGGTCATACTACACACAGCATCAAACATTTTTCTTCATGATACATATCTTAGAAGGCCTCATGATAATCCTTTTGAGCAAAGATACTTGTCTTTTCAAACTCTGTGATTCAGGATGTGATGATAGAGTCATAGACAGCAGCCTGGGGGTCATACCACATCATACCCACAATGTACAACCAATTCCTATAATTCCCTTGCTCCCTGCTAATACCTTGGGTCATTGATGGTATAGTCTGAGATAAAGGCCAATTCAGATTAACTGTCAGTGAGTGACTTCTTATCACAAGAATATTGCCATCTTTGAAAATTTTCATTTTGGGGTTATCAAGATATTCAATGCATTCAGTTATAAAAATAGATCTTTGCTCAATTCCATGTCAACTGCTCAGATATAGCTACCAACTGTTACCCTAATGTTTAGACAAACTGGCAGGTTGCCCAGCCAAGAAACAAAGCCACTAATTACTGCAATTATCACACTCTGCTAATTACCTACTACATGTATATGTTCACAATTCATACTATCTGTTCAAACATCAGAACCTTCTCATATAAACCTACTAGAGTCTTACAAACTTAACAGTTTTTAATGTTACTTGTTGAATTGTCCAAATGTGATGATGTTTATTAAGAAGAGAAAAGTTTTAAGGAGTTGTTACGTGGGTTACTTTCACCTGTCTTGTCGGTGTAAACAGTTGGTGGCGCATGTTAGTTATCCCTTTCACCAATCACATGTAACATTAGCTATGCATGACATTTCCCAGGCATGATAATTCGCGGCCTGCATGGTGGGTAATCTTCACTTGGAGTTGTACTACCGGTTGCCTTTGCACACGGCACCATAGAAGATGTTTAGACAAACTGGCAGGGGTGATGCAACAATTAGCGCATGCGCCTACAGCCCCCCCCCTCCCCCTCCCCCCCAAGTTAGAGAGCTCAAATAAAAACAAGGCTTTAAACCATTGAAAAGCCTTTCTTGGTGGGATTTTATGTGAAATCTGGGCATTTTGGGAGTGGCTGCGGTAGGACAGACCCTATACTTGTTGAGTTGTAAAAAATGACCTTTCTCCATCGAGGGGGTTTCCGCACCCCCCTGAAATAGTGGTATCGTCGTCAGATAGCTGTTTTGAGCCAAACGGGCCAATCCAAGGGCTCTAAATAGAGGGGTGTATCAAAAGATTAGTCGTATAGAAATTCTTGCAAATGAATTTCATGAGGACATAGTAGGCTATCATTTGAGGGTAAGTTTGTATGGCTTGAACTTTTTATTCTTGAGATAATTGCATATTTGTTTCCTCAACTCTCCAATTGGAATGCATGTATTACTGAGGGAAATTCTAATGGCTTAGTCTCTCCTGGCAAGTTGCCGGTAACGGGACAATTTAACTCTCACAAGCATGCAAATGAGTTACAAATGATAGCAGTACATCATGACTCCTGTACAATGTACATGCACATGCGTTGCACACATGAGCGTTCACACATGCACATGCGTTGCACACATGAGCGTTCACACATGCACATGCGTTGCAAACGTCATGAATGTATCACCTAACAGCCTGTTTCAATAGTCTAGTAGGTACCTCATCAATACCTTCTGTCTTCTGTTTTCGGTCAGACTCAGACCATTCTGGCCATTCTCCACCACTCTGGCCATTCTGACCATTCTCCATCACTCTGGCCATTCTGACCATTCTCTGTCACTCTGCTCATTCTGACAATGTCACTGTGGCCATTCTGACCATTCTCCATCACTCTGGCCATTCTGACCATCACTCTGGCCATTCTGGTCATTCTCCATCACTCTGGCCATTCTGACCATTGTCCATCACTCTGGCCATTCTGGCCATTGTCCACCACTCTGGCCATTCTGACCATTCTCCATCACTCTGGCAATTCTGACCTTTCTCCATCACTCTGGCCATTCCGACCATTCTCTGTCACTGTGGCCATTCTGACCATTCTCCATCACTCTGGCCATTCTGACCATTCTGTCACTCTGGTCATTCTGACAATGTCACTGTGGCCATTCTGACCATTCCCCATCACTCAGGCAATTCTGACCATCACTCTGGCCATTCTCCATCACTCTGGCCATTCTGGTCATTCTCCACCACTCTGGCCATTCTGACCATTCTCCATCACTCTGGCCATTCTGACCATACTCTGTCACTCTGGTCATTCTGACAATGTCATTGTGGCCATTATGACCATTCTCCATCACTCTGGCCATTCTGACCATCACTCTGGCCATTCTGGTCATTCTCCACCACTCTGGCCATTCTGACCATTGTCCATCACTCTGGCCATTCTGGCCATTGTCCACCACTCTGGCCATTCTGACCATTCTCCATCACTCTGGCCATTCTGACCTTTCTCCATCACTCTGGCCATTCCGACCACTTCTCTGTCACTGTGGCCATTCTGACCATTCTCCATCACTCTGGCCATTCTGACTATTCTCCATCACTCTGGCCATTCTCTCCGTTCTCCACCACTTTGGCAAGTTTCTGACCATTCTCCATCAATCTGGCCATTCTGACCATTCTATGTCACTCAGGTCATTCTGACCATTCCCGTTAACTCTGGCCCTTCTCTATCACTCTGGTCATTCTCACCATTCTCTGTCACTCTGGCCATTCTGACCATTCTCCATCACTCTGGTCAGCCTGACCATTCTCTGTCACTGTGGCCATTCTGACCATTCTCCATCACTCTGGCCATTCTATCCATTCCCTACCACTCTGGCCATTCTGACCATTCTCCATCACTCTGGCCATTCTCACCATTCTCTATCACTCTGGTCATTCTGACCATTCACTACCACTCTGGCCATTCTGACCATTCTCTGTCACTCAGGTCATTCTGACCACTCACCACCACTCTGGCCATTCCGACCATTCTGACAATTCTCTGTCACTCTGGTCATTTTGACCATTCTCTGTCACTCTGTTCATTTTGACTATTCTCAATCACTCTGGCCATTCTGACAATTCTCCATCACTCTGGTCATTCTGACCAGTCTCCACCACTCTGGCCATTCTGACCTCCATCACTCTGACCATTCTCTGTCACTCTGGTCATTCTGACCATTTACTACCACTCTGGGCATTCTGACCAGTCTCCACCACTCTGGGCATTCTGACCATTCTCCTTCATTCTGAGCATTCTGACCATTCTCTGTCACTCTGAGAATAGTGACCATTCTGACCATTCCCCATCACTCTGGCAATTCTGACCATCACTCTGGCCATTCTCCATCACTCTGACCACAGTGACCATTCGGAGCATTCCCCATGACTCTGGGAATTTTGACCATCACTCTGGCCATTCTCCATCACTCGGACCATTCGGACCTTTCTCCATCACTCTGACCATTCTGACCATTCTTCGTCACTCTGGCCATTCTGACCATTCTCTGTCACTCCGGCCATTATCTGTGATGGAGAATGGTGAGAATGTCCAGAGTGATGAAGAATGGTCAGAATGACCAGAGTGGCTGAGAATGGTCAGAATGGCAAGATTGATAGAGAATGGTCAGAATGGCCAGAGTGATGGAGAACAGCCAGAGTGGTAGGGAATGGACAGAATGTTAAGAATGATGGAGAATGGTCAGAATGGCCAGAGTGATGGAGAATGGCCAGAGTGGCAGAGAATGGTCAGAATGACCAGAGACTGACAGAATGGTCAGAATGGCCAGAGTGACAGAGAATAGACAGAATGACCAGAGTGACAGAGAATGTTCAGAATGGCCAGAGTGATGGAGAATGGCCAGAGTGGTAGGGAATGGACAGAATGTCAAGAGGGATGGAAAATGGTCAGAATGGCCAGAGTGATGAAGAATAGTCAGAATGGCCAGAGTGATGGAGGTGTTCAGAATGGCCAGAGTGATGCAGAATGACCCGAGATTGACAGAGAATGGTCAGCATGGCCAGAGTGATGGAGAATGGTCAGAGTGGCCAGATCGACAGAGAATGGTCAGAATGGCCAGAGACTGATGGAGAATGGTCAGAATGGCCAGAGTGTCATAGAAGGTTCAGAATGGTCAGTCTGACCGAAAACAGAAGACAGAAGGTATTGATGAGGGACCTACTAGACTCTTGACGTAGGCTGTTAGGTGATACATTCATGACGTTTGCACCGCATGTGCATGTGCGCAACGCTGTATGCAACGTATGTGCATGTACATTGTACAGGAGTCATGACGTCCTGCTTAGTAATCATTTACAATTTGCATGTTCATGAGAGGTAACTAATTTGCATATTCGTGAGAGTTGAATGGTCCCAATTACTGCAATTATCACACTCTGCTAATTACCTACTACATGTATATGTTCACAATTCCTACTATCTGTTCAAACATCAGAACCTTCTCATATAAACCTAGTCTTACAAACTTGACAGTTTTTAATGTTACTTGTTGAATTGTCCAAGGACGTATAGAACGTCCTTGAATTGTCCAAGTGTGGTGTTGATTCAGAAGAGAAAAGTTTTCAGGAGTTGTTACGTGGGTTACTTTCACCTGTCTTGTCGTGTAAACAGTTGGTGGCGCATGTTAATTATCCCTTTCACCAATCACAGTCCTTCATGTAACATTAGCTATGCGTGACATTTCCCAGGCATGATGGTGGGTAATCTTCACTGGGAGTCGTACTACCGGTACTTGCTTTTGCACACGGCACCATGGAAGACTATTTGGGGCTGAGTGCAAAAACTTATAAACTTATAAATCTGTTCAAACTTGGTAGGCAGGGCAGTACTGGGGCGTGGAGGCAAGCATTGACTAGGAAGTGCTCAAAGGTCTTCCACCCTAGTAGAGCAGCGGAAAATCTTCACCAGAACTTCTATCACTGTATCAGGTACATTACATTATTGTTAGTCTGTAAAGGAATGACCTAGCGGTGCACATAAACGTTTGTAAGAAGACTTGTTGAGTAACTTTGAAAAGTTTGCACCAGTGGGCGTGTGCCACAGGTGTTGTTGAAATGCCAAGCACTTACTGTGGCTTGTCAGCCCAGAAGTCTGGCAGGGTATTATCGAGATCGCCATTTGCCTTGGTTAAACTATAAGTGGAGCCGATGTAACAGATTAACAGATGTCTAATTATTTGCTGTTTCTTGCCCAGATGGTGTACAGTTGATGGTTTATTTCATCTAAGGAAGCTTGTTGGTGACAAAATGTTATTCTACGGTAAACAGTAGGATAGGAGAAGCCCAGTAAACTAGTTCAGACCCTAAGTGCTCTGAAATCGGGTCTCAATCTGTAGCGTGAGCATTATCTTGATCATCAGATACTTTTACAAAACATGGTTTCAGAAAGAGTTGTAGACCATTTACTAAGTTGATATGACTTGCAGTTTTTGCTCTACATTTGGTACTAATCAATTGAAATGATTGACTGTGACGTATCAGTCACAAATGATCAGAAAGGTCATTGTATTCTTGCTTTGTCATTTTGAAGGTACTGACTTAGGTCAGAGTTGAGAATTTGAAAACGTGCATTTGCAAATCAGAAGTTTATATCAAAAGTATCACAATGGGCTTAACTTTAGACATTTATTTTCATTAAATCCTTTTTCTGTACTATGTAACAGTGGTTTAAGCGTTGTCAAACTGACTACGCTAATAGCTCTTGAACTTTTGGCGTTGTGGTTTGAACGTTGGCTTTTGATCTGCCGGCCCGGGTTCGATCCAAGGTGTCGACATGTTTGTTTCTTTCTGTTCCTACTTTCTGTTCCTACTCACCCCTCTGGTTCTACAATGGTTCCCACACCGGCCCTGCGAGTAACAGGCTAGAATGTACTTAAAGGTTTTTCTTGTCTGCAGTCTTTGAACAAAATTCTTGTCTTGTTGATAGTCTAGAATGCCTGGCTGCGCCTCTCCCAGTGCACACTACTTGGGCTGAGGAAAAGTTGTCGGACATGTTTCACCAGGGCTGATGTAAGCTCCTCGCAATTCAGCCCCTGGCTGCAAAGAGTGAGTAGTCGGCCCACCCAATAACCAACGGATGTTATTTAAAGGCACCACACCCATTCTCCAAATTACTTCACAGGTGCAGCGCTATCTAACACACTGTAGGTTTTACCACTATTACAAGGGGAAGTCGCCGGGGCCAATTTTCTTTTAGTTATAAATATCTCTCAGTAATTTCAAGCTTTTTTGTGGAACGCTGGACTCTGAAGCTTTTAGCAATACCTGAAGGTATTCAGAGAAGTTGTCATTGAGATGATTCAATTTATCTTGCGTCATCTAGGACCAATTGTAGCATATTGACACACCCTTTACATTCACCTGAGGATGGAACTTATCCCAAACAATTTTAATCTTAAAAACTTTGAGCATTGATGTCTACACTTACAGGATTAAGTTTCAGTTGAATATCTCTGAGCTTGGCAAGTCGCCAAAGACTTTGAGAAATGCCTGTGTGAGGATGTGTGCTGGTAGCCTGAATGTTGTGGGGACCCAGAAGTGGTAATCATACCAACATTCTTGACTAGGGAGGGGATGGAGTCTTCGGAAGCTATCCTTGAGGCTGGGTGTGAAGTGCTTCGAGCTTACAGTGTCTTACATGTGTGTGACAACTTGTCTGTCTTACCAGCAACAATCAAATGTTGATATCAGCAGCATAGTTTGATGAAAAGCAAGACAAATCCCTATTTTCTACACTTGTTCGAAATTAGGAAACTCTGGGTAAATTGTCTTACAATTGTCATATCTTTATGTGTTTATGTCTACTCTTCAAGATACTCATCTACCAGTAAATCAAGCATTTTTTACTCCAGGAAGTGGCTCAAAACAGAGGGTTTTTGATGTTTTATATTGGAGGAAAACAGTAATTTGTCCCATGATTTATGAACCTTCCCCCTAGCCCATGTATGGTTGGCTGTGGTTAAATTTGTGATGGACTGGGAGTCCTGCAACCAAAGTGGCAAGAAGAGGTCATTAGTGTCACTGCCCACCCAGTTGGTTGATGAAATTGTTCTCCTGCCCACCTCCCTTTAGAGCGTAGCCATCTGTCCTCAGCCAATCAGGGGTTTATAGGATTTTGTTGCTTTTGAAATCCACATAGTATGGTCACAAGTTAGTTAGAGCACCTCTGTCCCATGAGGTAGTGCTCTAACTAACTTGGCCTGCTGTTTCAGCCAACCAAGAGCCAGACTTCCCTTCCTCTCAAGGGACAGCCGTGCTCTAACCAATGCAATAAATCATATTCATGGCACCCATGACTGTCATCATAACATTTCAACAGAGTTGTTGGCATCCCTGGGCTACGCCCTCAGGGGATGCCAACAAACTCCTTGAGAGGGCGGGGCTATGCTATATCCACATTAGACTCGCTCCGCCCATGCTTGAACTATTGCTGTCAAGTGTGGAGAATCATGCTGGGCTGTTGACAGCTACTGTGGTTGGTGATGGATGGCATCAGAGCAGGACCAGCAACTGTTGAAATTGCCTGGGATTGAATGTGTTAAAGAGTCATTGGCAACCTTGACGTGTTTTGAAAGAGGCTGGAATGTTGGGTTTAGAAGAAGGTGTTGCTGACTCCTGAAAATGTGACTACAGCCTACAGGCATAATAAAATCTAATTGAGTGGTGAATATTGATAAGTTAGAAAACAGTTTACTCAAAATGGCATTTTTGTGATGGCAGCAGTAATCTCTAATCTTTTGAAAATTGAGCAGAATTGAAAAGTGCCAGTGTCCAATCTTACACTTTACAGATAAAAAATTGTTAAAGAGTTACAAGTCTCCAACTTAATAACTTGATTTTTCACCCTATAATGGCTAATTTGGAGGCACGGAGTTAGATCAGAGTGACTGTCTGAGTTACGGAGGAAAACAAATGTTCCAAACGGACACCATGTTGTTAACGTGCAACCACCTGCCCTTGAGGCAGGATGACTAAGACATGTCGCACCAGTTTCACCCACTACTACTGTAAATCATTAGGTGTGGTAGTTAGGTGTGACTGGTCATTCGGTATAATATAACCAGCTGCTGCCACGTTGCGTGCCTGCGAAGCTGGTGTGTTGCGCCGAACGGCGGTTATACCGGCTAATAGATACAGATACAGATCAGGTAGTGTACGGCTCCTCACATGCCAAGAAGGTGCAATGTCAGCTCTATAACCTCATATATCTATCAGAGATTTGTGGTGAGTGGAATACAACCTTGTTGTTTCCTGTCCATAGCGCTCAGGCTTCTCATTGTTTAAGTCCTTACAATGTCATGATGATTGTAAACGTATGAGCTAAAAAAAAAGCTCTCTCCCCTTTGTCTGTCTTGCATGTACGTGTCAGATTTTTGGTGCCTTGTTTGGGAAAATGGAGAGACGTATCAGAGGCGCGGCAGCAAATTTCGTTTGGGGGGGGAACTTTTACTGACAGAAGTTTGGCATGCTCCCTCGGAAAATTTTGAAATCTTGACCCTCTAAAACGCCATTTCCTGCGTTTTGACAGGCACATTTTGCTGCCAGACTAAGCTAACTTTGATGACAATTCTGTTAGAAAGACACTTTTAGCAAGGGCAATGCCCCCAAAGTATATTCATGATTTCGAGTGCCGAAGTTGCAAGCTGTCGCATGGTTGGTCTGGGGAAATTTTAAAATCTGCACCCTCTGAAACCCCATTTTCTGTATTTTGAGGGACAGATTTTGCTGAGGGACTATGCTAAATCTAATACCATTTTTGTCAAAGAAAGAGATGTTTGAGGGCGATGACCCACGCCTCAACCATGTCATCGCTCGGGAGGTCCGGAGAAAATTTTGAAATCTTGACCGCCTGAAACGTCATTTCCGGCATTTGAGGGCCACATTCTGCTTGTAAACTAAGCTAAGTACGATAATAAAATTTCTATTAGTTTAAAAGTTTTTTGAGAGCGACGCTCCCACAACATATTGTCCTGCGCCGACATGGCCGAAGACGCGAGCCGTCACAAGGGAACTCTGGCGAAATTTTGAAATCGGGACTCTCTGAAACGTTCTTGCGTGTTCAGGCGTAAATTTTGCTGTTTGACTAGCTTGATTTCTTGAAATTTCCATCAGCAAAAAAATACATAAGGTTTCAGCTTGATTTGTGGGGTGGGGGGATGCCCCCCCAACATATTTTTTTGGGGGGGGCAGCAGACCCCCCCTGCCCCCCTGTGCCGCCGCCACTGCGTACACAGTTGGCTGATTGTGAATGAGACATTTCTGACACACCCATTAGTTAGGTGGGAGTGTAGCCTAAAGCAGTTTTGGTGATACTAGGTACATGTAAAACTGTCAGTAGGAATTGCATGGTTGGGTTTGAATTGTCTTCTAGCCCAGGGCAGAAGTTTGTCGAGATCCAGTAGTCTTTGCATTCCTTCCTAGAGCTGGTAGCTAGTCCCTTCTTGTTGCTCTAAACTTAACAGCTGGGGAAAACCATAGCAGTTTAGGATAGTCTTTGCTGAAAAGTCTTGAGGCTGACAAATAAAAGTCCTAGAACAGAGGGAAAGAAAAAGTTGATAATTTTTTTAGGGCCCATTTAGACAATGTTAATCTCCAGCCTTGTCATTAATGGATACAGTTTCACCACTTGCACCAGATCTTATGGGTCAATGGATTCCTGTGATGTTTTCAAGGCTATGGCAACAATGCATGGCCTACAGACAGTGTCTATATATGACCTTATAATGCAGCTGATATACTACTGTGTCTGCTCGCTTCAAGAAAGAAAGCTGATTCAAGATAGCCTAGATGAAAAGTAGTAACTGTTCTTAGAGCCTCTTTGTTTCAATAAATCTCATCATTTATACACACATATGAGTTGTTGAGATATGTATGAAATATTAATGTACAGCTCATGTAGTGTATTAACAGCTTTCTTTAATTGTTTTGTGGAACTGTCAGTATGTTCCCGAGCTGCACTTGCTGTGTAAAATGTTGATAATTCATCATTCAGATTTTTGAAATGTGCCTTTTTTGTAAGGGGTTATAACACACCACATGTGCATTGAGTAGAAAAGCAACAACACTTTTTGTAAGAAAAAAATGGATGGAGTCACGAAATATTGTTTATATGTAATCAAGGACATTCAAAGACATATATCAGCATTACATCATTGCCATTCAAAGCACTATCTTTCACTTAATCTTTTGGTCTCCAATTTTCTGCCATAAAAATTCCATCTGATTTTTTTCCAGTCTAGTACTACATTTGTAGTCTAGATGTTTTATATGTTTCATACAGGTTATTTAGTTTACATATTACGAGATTAGCAAAGTTTTATAACTTCACTCAACCGCTTGTTGAAAGAGTCTTGTAGCTTCTGTGAAAAATTTGGTTGTACCATATAGACATTTTTTTCATCAACAAAGATTACACTCAGTACATCTTCCAAGAACACATTTAGAAAACTGAATCTATCTGTATAAATCATATGTTTCTTTCACCAAAAGGCACCGTCCATGTGTAAAGTAAATTTTCTATGCCTCTTTTGCAGCACTAGGATGATTCTGAGGTACAAAATCCAGTGTCAGAACTAAGATTTCAGATTAAGAAATTGAAACAATCTTCGTTAAAGATTAAGTTTCTTGAAGATTTTTCTATGTGTCTAAAGGTTTTCTTTTGTTTTGCCTCTCCAGTTGATCTTCGCAGGTGAATACACCAAAGACATGAGTAAGCAACAGTGGCATGCCACCCACTTCAACTGCTTCAGCTGTAACTGCAGTCTGACTGGCCATCGCTATGTCAACCGAGACACCAACGCCTACTGTCTGAAATGCTATGAGAAGCTGTTCGCCTTCCCGTGCGAGGGATGTGGCAAGAAGATTGGGACTGACGTGAAGGTACAGGCATAGACAGTGCTGTAATTCAATTTGAACACGTTCACTTTCTACCTTCACCCTCTCATACACCTGGCTCTGTCCAACCATTTATTCATTCACCGACAACAACACTTGCCAAATCTGAAAATGGAGCCTCCAAGTCTCGCACATAAGAGTTTTTGTCTGTACTATTTCTAACCCAGTAGCTTCTCTTGAATGTCTGCCAATTTGCCTGACCAAGACCAAGGTGTGGTTTTAACGGCCTGTTATGATTTTTAACTTTTCACAGGATCTGTCCTTCAACAACAAGCACTGGTGCGAAAAGTGCTTCAACTGCTCCAAGTGTGGGAAGTCACTGGTGGATCAGCAGTTCACCCAGAAGAATGACAAGATCTACTGTGCCCAGTGCCACAAGGAGCTCTTCCTGGGCAAGTGTGATGCATGCGGCGAGCACTTCAGCCCTGGTATGTACAGTTATTTCATTCTGCTCTTTCAGTCACTATCAGGTTTATCATTTGTTGTTACCCGTCTCAAGAGGGTTAGATGGGGAGGCTTGATGGCAGACTACCAGGTACATCTGTCCCTAACACTCACTGTGTAAGTTGAAGAATTCTTCCCTTAAGTTGTCAGTCCATATCTTATATGGTTTTTCCGGTGAATTTGGTCCTATCCACAGCTCTATAGCTACATGTAGCGCCAGTTTTTCTGTCACTGTCAGAATTTTGCTGCGTATGACAGACAAAATTCAGAATGCTCAATTTGAATGAAAAATGCCCCAGCACCAGCATGAGCTAGCTAAAATCATCACTGTCAGAATTTTGCTGCGTATGACAGACAAAATTCAGAATGCTCAATTTGAATGAAAAATGCCCCAGCACCAGCATGAGCTAGCTAAAATCATGTTCAATGTATGTGCAACCATTTAAGACATACTCTACGTTGTAAGAAAAATTTAAACTGAAATGTCTCCCCCATATAAAGGTGACAAGAAGATGGAGTACCAGGGCAAGTGCTTCATGGAGAAGTGCTTCACCTGCAAGGAGTGCACCAAGCCTATGGGCACCAAGAGCTTCATCGCCAAGGACGACAGCGTCATCTGCCAGATCTGCTATGAGGACAAGTACGCCAAGAAGTGCGCGATTTGCGGGAAGGTGGGTGTTTGCTCTGTTTGTTCATCCTTTCCATCCAGACATCATGCTGCGGCCTACAGTATCATGGATCTGACAAACCGTTCCCAAGTTTTTTCAAAAATACTGATGAAGATTGAATGCCTGTTATTAAGTGTTAAAGGCACCCAAAGCAATTTTTTGGTCTTATCAAATTCAATTCTCAAGTCATTTTTACACACACTAGGGTTAAGTAATACTATCGCCTTGCATATCGACCTTCATTGAGCAAAGATGAGACGTCGTTGGGTGGTGAGAACTTGATGAAAATCTGAGCGCTGCACGTGCCATTATTTCAAATTTTTGGAATGCACGCGAACACGACCGATGAGTCCCGGAGAACGCTTCCGGAGATGTCGTCACTTGATTGAATCAGGTGTCAATTTGTGAACGGGCGAATCAGATTCTATTTGCTCGGTGCCCGCACACGTTAAAAAATCACAGAAAATTACGAAAGGGAAACCGTTAGTGGCTCGATCCGCTTGATCCAGTGCTGAATTATTGAAGGATGTAATAAATCAAAGGGGTATGTTTGCGGCATGTTTATGCGTCCTTTTAAACACTGAAAGTACGAAATAATGATACAAATGTGCTAGTATGGTGAAGTAAATGTCAATATCGTACCAATTGTCTCATCCAGAATATTTCCAATTTTAATGCACAAAAAATTGCTCTGGGTACCTTTAAAGCTGATACATCTACAAAAGACATAAAATTTGAGCATAAACTTCCAAAATTTTGTTTGAAATCAATATCTATATTCTTCTTTCCAAAAGGCTTTCACCCACAGTGTGCAGCTTAAGTTATTTTTATCAGTTTGATGATCTAATACGTGTATCTGGGCCTTTGTCTTCCCAGGTGATCTCCATGGGTGGCATCACCTATAAGGACAAACCTTATCACAAGGAGTGCTTCGTCTGCACCCACTGCAAGAAGCAATTGTCTGGGGAGCGCTTCACCTCTAAGGACGACAAACCCTACTGCATCAACTGCTACGGGGACCTCTTCGCCAAGAAGTGTGCCAAGTGCGGCAAGCCTATCACTGGTGGGTAGTCACAACTTTGTGTTCAAATAAGATACCTGGGCAAAGATGGCAAGGTGTCAACATATCAAACTTTAGAACAGAAGTTTCTACTGGCAACTATTGTTTAACATTCAAGCATAGAATTGGAAGAAAGAGAACTTTCTGGACTTTTTGACCTAGCCATTCTTCTATAACTACACTGATTGGAGACTAACTTAAGTTAACGACGTGCCTGCAGATACAATACACATGTATGCAACAGAAAATTAAGGAAGTGACTGACCAAAGATGACCAGGAATAAAGTCAAGTGTGATATACCCAGATGATTTGATTAGGTCACTTTCACGTCAGTCTGTTCCTCAGCATCCTTTGAGATGCAAAATAGATTGCCTTTGTGATGAGTTTGTAGTATTTTTGGTGTGTTCTGACTACATACCATGTTTTATACCCTGTGTTATCACATGTAGAAGAGACAGAAAGTCTAGAGGAACTCTCAGGTGGTAAGTGAGGTGTTACGCCCACCTCTCTAACACCTGCCAGGCTTAGACAGCAGTGCAGTGTGTTCCCTGAGGATGGCAGAATGGGTTAAAACTAATTCCGTAGGCACTTAAAATCCACGGAGCATAGCTGTTGCTTCACAGACTTTGGTAGTATTATTTTAAAAGGCTTTTGTGCAACTACTGAAGAACAGCTACTTGAGGACACTCATCAACTGACAGTCGGTTTCTTCGTTTGTTGCGGTTATTTCTTTATATCAGTTCTATACCAACCTTATATCTCTTCTTCTTTTGTAGGTCTTGGTGGCACCAAGTTCATCTCCTTTGAGGGTCAGAATTGGCACAGCCAGTGCTTCAACTGCGTTGGCTGCGGCACTTCCCTGGTCGGCAAGGGCTTCACCAACGAGGGTGGGCGCATCCTCTGCCCCGACTGCACCAACGCCGAGGCCGCAGTCAAGGCGCGTTAGATGTCATGACGCGACTTGTCGACAACAGTCTCGCAACTTTAATACAGCCACACAAGATCTATTAAACTAATGCGCATATCATCTGGGTGTTGTGAGACTAGATACTCCTGCAGAGTCAACCCCAAAATTTGGCTTTGCAGGGGACTAGACATATAAATTTGAGGAGTTAAAACTGGAGAGTAATAAAGCTGTTTGATTTTTGGTCAAATGCATGTTGAAGATGGGAATAGAAGGACTGCAAACCATAAGGAACATTCTATATGATTAAGTCTGTACAGCTCTTTGGAAATCTGAAGATAACCAAATGTTGGATTTAGGTACCATGTATCAAGCATACGAGTATCATTTGTAACAGTTTAGAAATTGCTAAATATAGAATACAACACAGTGTATTCCTTATCACCCAGCCCTCCCACGGGTCCGATCACCCTCCGATTTTATTTATGTCATACCCACCTGAGAAAACACATATTTCGATGCGAAATGCACCAGAAGTTGAGAAAATGTTGTGTCCTCGAACAAAAGATTGTAACAACAGCAATTCTAACATCTGAATCCGGTATTCGAATTTTTAACCGTGCCGTATTCGGCCCGTTCGAAATAGTTCGATTTACTGGAAGGAAGCCTGTGTGATACAACTTAGAACCCGTGTGATAAGGAAAGTTATCACATGGTCCGGAACACCGGTATTGAACGTTTTTTGCGTCACAGGTATTACATAAACATATGTACACCACAAAGTCAGTTTCACAAAGCTGAACAAGACGTCAACAAGGAGGAATGATCTTGAATACACAGTTGTGATAGAGGTGATAAAGTAGGGCTTCATTTGTGGCAATCACATAGCGTCTATCAATCATATCACTGTAAGGAGTGCCGCTGGTGTATCATAAACATTATATTTTAGATAAGCATCTGTAAGGTTATGTTATAAATGGCACATACTGTATGTAAGAACACTGTATAATATTGGAGAAGGCACCACAGCCAGTTCTAATCTTTGTGGCACATACACAATGTATATGTCCCCGGACCGGTCAAACTTTTTGAAAGGCATGTTTTCAATCAGCAAGTACAACCACAATTTGGTGTTCAATTCACTGCCAAATGAAAGATTTCCAAAAGATTTCAAAACTTTTCAACTTTTTTATGATCAGAAAGTATAATTTGATCAACAGCAACATGAAAACTTGGCAAAAAAGAATTGTCAAACAAAGCTGTATCCAGCATTAAAAGATAGACAAAATTCCCTACATTGTCATTACTGCAAAGTATGAAATTTTGTGTACACATGTTCTTTCATATCCTTATTTGAAAAAGAAGAATATGTTTAGCAATAATTAAAATCAATTGGAATTGATGTCTTATCGTAATCTTCTGTTCACCTGTACAGCAAAATTCCCTATGGTAAATTCATTGGAGCTTCACTTTCGTTGGCTATTTTATGAAGATCTGTAATGTAGATCTGCAATGTAATCTTTCCTTCTAGTACCAGCAATAAAGTTTGCCAAGGGATATGATGTACACTGGACTTACATGTCACTTTCACTATGCAATATATACATGTACTCTTTTAACATTTGCTTGCAACTATCTCAAAGACATGGTCATGGTGTGAATTATGCATAAACATCATTTTTTTTGGTATTAAAGCGTAGTGGAATTTAATGGAAATTGCTGGTGACTCTCTTTTATATCTGGCCCATTATTTAACACAATTCGTTATATCAGCTGAGTTGGATTAATTTAAAAGTGCAAGGTCCTGTCACTACAAGGAGGATTTTGAAGTTTCAGGTCATCCCTTAAGTTTGAAAGTCATGCTGTAAACACTGCAGGTAAAATCCTCTGAATTGTTAAATGGAAAATATGTACCACATTAGTGTGTCTATACCTGGTGCCTAATTCATGATGTAACTGCAGTCTGCAATGATTGAAAGACTTCCAAGTTCTGAATTGTTTACCTATACAGTGTGACATGGTAACTGTTAACCGTATATTTTCCCTTAACGTTTCCCAGGAACTGTTGTACTCAGTGTAAGTGTAGAAGAGAGGATCATGACGTGTACAGCAGAGATGTCACCACCCTGTTCCAGAAGTTACAGATCAGTCAAGACACGCCTGTTGCAAGAGGGTATGCCTGGGTCCCACCTGGCATTTCCTCAGTGGAAAAGGTAAAACACCTTAGGCACATTACTAGTTTTGCATGTATCTGTCACCATAAACAAAATGGTGTGTTTTTTTTTTTACCTACATCCTCCCAGTTCCTTGTCTGTCTGTCTTCCAGAAGTTTCTGTAGCTCTTTCCCAGTTATTTCAAATCAAATGCATGTAGATAATATGAGGTAAAGGCTATCCTTCACTAGTGTTAGAATTTGCTACTCCCTTTGGGGCGGCCAGATATGTGGTAGGGGTAACAGCTGCAAGTTTACAACAACTTAGTTTTATTTTCATAGGACTTAATTCTGTAAACATTGTTGTTTTCTGTTCTCTCTAACAGAAATGTTACAAATGTGAGGGTACATTGGAGGGAGCATAGCGGTGACCACTTCCCACACAGGTTCAGATGTCTGCTGCCACCCCGGGTGTTTCTGCTGCAGTACCTGTCAAGTCCTCTTAGTGGACCTTCTGTACTTCTACCATGACAGCAGCATATACTGTGGCAGGCACTACGCAGAATCCTTACACCCAAGATGCTACGGTTTTGATGAGGTCAGTGTTTTTAGATTGACCTTCAGAAATGTCTAAGAGAAGTACTATTAAAGTATCATCATTTTCCTTCATTTGGTTAGGTTCAGAGACTATGAATGACTTAAAACTGTTATCTAAAGACATTATCTAAAGCCTAAAAAAAAGTGAACACTTAATATACAATGGTCACTTTCATTCACCACAAATTGCTTTACTAGAAAATGAATTTGTGTCATATGGTGTAAAGTGAATTTTGAAAGAAGTTGTCAGATTGGTAATAGTGCACATTGTATGTCTTTTAAACAAAAGTTCACCTATTAGACACAGTGGTGATTCTACATTTGACTCCATAAATTTGCCAAAAGACTCATTTGTAGTCAAGAGAAAGACAAGGTTTAAATAATTCCAGAGACTACCAAGCTAGTTTCTAAGGCAGTCAACAACTCCCTGACAGTTAATGTAGGACCTGGAAACTGAGGCCACGTTCGTGCCGCAAATAAAGGCCACTCTTGTGTGCATAACAACCTGCCTATGTTGACTGGCACTTTCTCCCACCAACTGACAAATACCTACAGTGTCAGCCAGTGTTGTCAGTGGGCAGACTGTGATGCTAAGGTCAGAGTTTGTCTCTCTCACCCATGTTTCACTCTCTTTTAATAGTCTTGCCCCTGGTTGTTGGAAGTCGCTGTTCTTGGTTAAACTATACCTTTTCAAAGACTTTGAGGCATAATAGCTCAGAGCAAAGAGCCAATTTTGTGAGTCATATTAGCAATGGCTAGATAAAAAGGAAGCTAGCAGTGTTTCTTCTTCTGCGGTTAGAAGCAAAACATGTCATCCTCCTTGGGCCCACATGTTTACTTGAGACAAACATTAGGCAAAATGCCACATGTGTCTCCAGTATGCCTTACATATACAGAGTACTGGTGTCCAGTAGGTATTGATAGCTCCAACTAAAACAAGCAAAACTTTTTTGAGATCAGAATTAAGAAAAATTCCTCAATTTCTTGTATATTAATTTTGTATATTGTAACATGCATTGGCATAATACCGGTAGTAAGACTTATACCGGTAGATTAAAAATACTGGAACTTAAAGAGATCTACACATGCAACAATAGTTATTTCTGAGCTGTGCACACTTCAGACATCTAGGTGTCCAATACACCATTTACAAAGCATCGATAACAATGCATTCGAAGACAACAAGGCCAAAAGTTTTCAGTATATTCTTTTTTAAATTTCGGGGTAGGCAGCTCGTCGTGGGACGAACACACTGTCACATTCATTGCTAAATTTATATAGATCATAATTACACATGCTCACGGCACAAGACGAACATGATTCAACAACAATCTTGAATTTCTGTTGGTGACCTACAACTCATGTAAAAGTGTGAAGAACCGTTGCATAATAGCCCGGATCTACGACTGAATGGGCAAAATTGAACGTACGCAGCCATTTTCCCGCCATTTTTATATCTACGCTAGCAGTGAAGTGTTACGTCATAGCGGTTGTGACGGACAGAATTTAAATGAAAATTCTTGACAGTATACGTCCGTTTTCTCATGACATTTTGTATGCTCATGCAGGTTTATGTTTTATGCATTTACTGACAGAAAAGGAAGGAACATCAGAGGATGTATAAATGTACATAGCGGCAGTTAATTGTGCCGTGTTTCTTCCTACCGGTATTTTGTACCCC
The DNA here is from genome assembly GCF_000003815.2 of Branchiostoma floridae. Lineage (NCBI taxonomy): Eukaryota > Metazoa > Chordata > Leptocardii > Amphioxiformes > Branchiostomatidae > Branchiostoma > Branchiostoma floridae. Next base: position 8,854,660 of record NC_049987.1, on the reverse strand, counting down.
CTCCCAACCACGCGCCCGTTCGCCGTGTAATTCCGCGGCGTGTTACAATTACAATATTACGCTTTTAGCAGGACAAGAGTGGCAGAAAAGTTACACAGAAGAAGTGGCAAGGGTAAGCTATAACAGCAACATGTAACTGGAGAAAATGATGCGTTGACAATTTGTCAAATCAGTATGGCTAGAGAAATCGTCGTAAACGTACCGGTATTATGATAATAGATGTTACTATGATAGCAACATCAATCCCTTTTGCTCTGTCTTCAATGAAGTTTAATATTGTTTGAACTGTATGTTTTACGTCATCATCATTAGTGCTTAACTCTGGAACGTTCTGAATATTACTAGGTGGATAGAGGTATAAGATAATGCATTAACATAATATTCATCAAAGTCAGCATGATGTGCATTTTAAGCAATTTAAAATTACTTCTTAGCCAGGTGATGTCATAGGCAACCTATAGCTATCTACTGAATTTTTGTGTCATATGCATCTCCAGAAATGAATTTCAGAACACAGTGTAATGTCACAGTCATTATGACATGTAAGTCATATCAGCAAATTGTTTGACAAAAAATTAAAAGTCATCACAAATCCAATTTTAGACAAGTGATGTCATCAGCTGCCCTTTGTGCACACTGCACTCTGAAAGTGTCGTCTCAAAGAAATGATTTTTTAGACACCTAATGTGTACATATTGTGTCAAGTCATCATGACAAGCAACTGATACAATATGAATATTTTATCTTAATAGAAAATTTCACTATATCTTGAATACTTCTTACTGGTACATTATGTATATAGGATATTTTCTTTATCTTTTAAGTATTTCTTAAATCTTGTAAGTGTCGAATACTGGTAGATTTTGTTTGTGGTTGTATGCAGTGTCCATTCAAAGTCCGCCATAATGCCTATATTGTGTTTAGAGTATGTACAATGTAGCTCCATTGTAGTAGGACTGCCTGGGGATATACAGCCTTTATCAGTGATTGGTTCAGATCATGCAGTAATGCCGTCCAACAGCATTCCGCTGGTATGGTGTGTCACAGCACCGTGGGGTCAAAGGGCGATGTGAGGAATTTCTGTTAGTCATACTTAGTACTTAGGCTACATTTGGCATGTTTGAACTTCCTGATGGTCTTTACTGTTAGGTTGGTTTTCAAGGTCTTTGGTGGCCAAAGGCAGGATGTATCTCTTTGTTGTATTAAAAGGCGGTCTAACTCTAAAGAGGTTATCCCAAAAACTATGATTCAGTCTGCAATCACAGAGTTGAGTCAGTAACCTGGGGTTCATAGACCTTAATCTACACAATGTACAACAAATTCCTATAATTCCCTCGCTTCCTGCTAATACCTTGGGTCCATATGATGGTATGGTTAATTACTAGATGCTCTGGACCATCCAGATGACTTATTACTATCACTGACTGCTCAAGAATATTTCCATCTTGTTGAAAGGAAATAAATCGTTGAGAATTTATTTTCAGATCAGTTAATTTTCATTTTCAAAGATTCTCAATGAGGAGTCATAAACTCTTGATAGAAATCTAACACATTGTGATCTTTCCTCAGTTTCATATCAGTTTCTCAGAAATAGCAGACAAATCTTTCAGCAAACTGTGGGTGTCCGGCAAACAAACAAATCCACCAATTACTGCAATTATCAAGCTCTGCTAATTACCATCTATTTTCTCTCATACCATCTGCTCAAACATCACAACTTTCTTGATAAACTTAGTCTTACAAACTAAAAAGTTTTTAATGTCCCTTGTTGAGCTGTCCAAATTTGGCAATGTTGATACAGGAGAGAAAAGTTTTAAGGAGTTGTTACGTGGATTACGTGCACCTGTCCTGTTGGTGTAAACAGTTGGCGGTGCAAGTCAATTATCCCTTCCTCCAATCACAGCCCTACACTGTAACATTAGCTATGCATGCCATCTCCCAGGAATGATAATTGCCCTACATCAGTGCTCCCTACATAGTGAGTAATCTTCACTGGGAGTAGCACTACTTGCTTTTGCACTCGGCACCATGGAAGACAATTTAGAGATGTGTGCAAAAACTTATACATCTGAGCATGCTTGGTGGGCAGGGCAGCACTTGGGCACCGAGGCAAGAATCGTCTGGCAAGAGCTCGTAGGTCTTCCACCCGAGGGTAGCCGGAAATCTTCACCAGAACTTCTATCAGGTACACGTCATTGTTAGTCGGTACAGGGATAATCTAGCGGTGCACATGAACATGTTCAGTTCTGGTGTATGGAGATGATATAGTTTGTAAGGAAACTTGAGCAACTTTGAGAAGTTGGCATGAGTGGGCGTGTGTGCCACATGTGTTGTTGAAATGCCAAGTGGTACTCACTGGGGCTTGTCAGCCCAGCCAGGGTTTTAGCATGATCGCCATTTGCCTGGATTTGCTAAGCTGGCAGAGTGACAGTTGTTCCTGAGTTTTAACTGTAAGTGAAACCTTGCAGATGTCAAACTATTTACTGTTTCTTATCCAGATGGTGCACAGCTGATGGCTTGTTTCATTTAAGGAAGCTGTTTTTGACCAAATGTTATTCATCGGTAGGCAGCAGTGCAGGAAAAGTCCAGTAAACTAGTTCAGACCCCAAGTGTTCTGATCAGGTCTCAATCTCTAAGTATAAAATGGGCATTGCCTTGAGATACTAACAAGACATGGTTTCAGAACTAGTTGAGGTGACTTGTAGTATTTGCTCTCAAGAGAAGTTGTAAACCATTCGCTGACAGAGTTGATGTGACTTAAAGTATTTTGGTCTTATATTTCATAATTTCAGGTACTAAAATGATTCACCGTGACGTATCAGTCACAAATTGTCAGAAAGGTCAAGTATTCTTGCTTCGTCATTTTGAAGGTGACTAAGGTCAGAGTTTAGAATCAAAAACGTGCATTTACAAATCAGAAGTGTTTATCAAAAGTACCAGAATGGGCTTAACATTAGACAATTCTTTTCATTTAATCCTTTTTCAGTAATAAGAGGTTTTCCTTGGTCTGAAAATTTGCAGTCTTTGTAGAAAATCCTTGTCTTGTCGCTTGTCGACAATGCTGGGCTGCGCCCCTCCCAATGCGGGCAGGGAAAAGTTGTCGGACAGGTTTCACCAGGGCTGATAGCATTTAAATGCACCACACCCATTCCCTAAATTACCTCACACACAGTGCAATCTAGCACGCTGTAAGTTTTTACAATCATTACCCAAGGAAATTGGGAGTCAGTGCATCAGCTGTCAAATCATAAACTGTCTAATAGTAAGTAATTCTAAGTTATACACTGAATACTTAAGCTTTTAGCAATACATGAAAGGCATTGAGAGAAGTTCTAATTGAGGTGATTCATTTTTATCTTGCGTCATCAAGGATCAATTATAGCATATTGGGACACCAGGTAATTTTGGGACACACCTTTTGTGTTCACCGTGACGAAACATACCTTAAACAATTTCAGTCTTAAAAGCTTTGAGCATTTATGCATATACTAGCTACATGATTAAGTTTCAGACGAATATCTCTGAGCTTGGCAAGTCACCAAAGACTTTGAGAAATGCCTGTGTGTAGATGTGTGTTGGCAGCTTGGAGGGAGGGGTGTGGAGACGCAGAAGTGGTAATCATACCAACATTCTTGACTAGGGAGGAGACAAAGTCTTTGGAAGTCATCCTTGAGCCGGGGTGTGAAGCGACACATTGTGCTTGGTGCTCACAGTTGTCTTACATGTGTGTGACAACTTGTCTGTCTTATCCGCAACAAAGGAATGTTTAACTTTGGATTTCAGACAATCGAGAGAGCTGATTGTATCAGATGTTATCAGCAGTATTGTTTGATGAAAAGCAAGACAAATCCCCTTTTTCTATACTTGTTTTAAATTAGGAAATTCCTGGTAAATTGTCTTACAATGTCGCATCTTAATGAGTTTACACTTCAAGATACTTATCTACCAGTAAATCAAAGTACTGTATCTTTTACTCTGGGAAGTGGCCCTAAATAGAGGGTTTTCTGATGTTTTATGTTGGAGGAAAACAGTAATTTGTCCCATGATTTATGAACCTTCCCCCTGCCCATGTATGGTTGGCTGTGGTTAAATTTGTGATGGACTGGGAGTCCTGCAACCAAAGTGGCAAGAAGGGGTCATTAGTGTCACTGCCCACCCAGTTGGTTGATGAAATTGTTCTCCTGCCCACCTCCCATTGGAATGGGAACTATATCAAGTGTGGAGAATCGTGCTGTGCTGTTGACAGCTACTGTGGTTGGTTGATGGATGGCAAGAGCAGGACCAGCAACTGGTAAAATTGCCAGGGATAACAGTGAAAAGTCAATGGCAACCTTGATGTACTTTTAAAGAGAGGCTGGTAGGCTGGAATGTTGGTTTTAGAAGGTGGTGTTGCTAACATCAACATCTTTAAATGTAATTAAAGGAATCATTGAATCTAATTGTCTGGTGAATATTGATAAGTTAGAACAACAGTTTACTTAAAATGGCATTTTTTGATGACAGCTAATCCCTAAGCTTTATAAAGAGCTCTAGTTTATGCTGAAAATTGACTAGAAGAATGCCCCCAGTTCAATCCTAAGGTCATTATTGGGTCACTGAACATAATGTGGCACATCACTGTGCTACTGTGCAACCCTGGAACATCTGTTTACAATATCCCATGTATCATCTGCCTACTGTGTAATTCTCATGTTTTTCTTTCTCAATGATCCTTGAAGGCGTTAAATACGGAAGATTTAGGAGTCTTGAGGTCACTTAATGATATTGTCATGTCTTGAAGGTGGCCTAAAAGGCAAGGTTTCCCCCACTTCTTGGCCACGCCCCCTTCCTTATTAGCCTGCCTGCTGTATAAGGAGGTTTGGTGAGCCAGGGTCAGGGGAAGTTTAGACAAGCCAGGCTTCCCCTGCTATGTTTTCAATTCCGGTAATGACATGCATGTGTCTGGTAGTTAGGGGCAGAGCCAGGCTGGATCATGCTGGGGATGTGTAATGAGGTGCTGAGAGATAACAAGGAACCCAATATGCAAAAATGATGGGGGGGGGGGGGGGGGTATGTGTTTGATCGACAGCCCAGGGCCAGCAAATTACTAACAGCTTCACTACAAAATTCTCAACAAGGGGGAGGGTTACAGTTTATTTGTGGAGACAAGTGAATAAAGCTGTGGACAGTTTATAATTAATCACACCGCAACATCAACACCTGCTGCATGGTACTGCAAACAAAACACCAGGAAGTGCCGCTAGCTGTCAACAGCTAAACTTAGAGGAAGTGAGAATATCTGTAAACATAACAGTGGTATGTAATGGACACACAAAACTTTCTACAATTTCTTGTGGTTGTAAAAGGTGGCTAACATCTATTCATAACCAACTGCCATTTGTTGCTATTTTTAAAGTTACACATGATACACCTGTAACCTGATTATGATTGTAATATCCTATGCTATGGGTCGGCCAAAAGTACAGTACTATAATTGTTAGTTTAGATATAAAGAAATAGCCACAGATTTGACATGGAATGTCTCATTAGGATTCTTAAACCAAAACTGATCTGATGCATGGACCCAGGAGAGTCTAACTTTTCTTGATCAGGGTGTTTGGTTACCTGCCTGCTGACATGTATCTGTACTTAACCTGCAGAGGTTATCAGCAGAAGACTGTGCCTACCTTATACTGGTTACCCTTTAGTCTATTTCTGACAGTACAGATGGCAAGAACTGTAGGGAAGTGACATCCAAGGAGAAATCATGTGATAATGGTATTTTGACTTGGCAGTTAGGAAAAACATATAAAGATTAATTTACAGTGTTGAGTTTTTGTTGTGTGCAGCACAGAATGGTTGTGAAGAGTTTGTATCAGTACTAAGCTGTGTCAGCTTTATTCTCCAGGAAGATTTACCGGTGACATAAGAGAGTATCTGAAAGTAGACCAAGGAGTGTCCAACTGCCACTGGCAGACACTACTTGGCCGGCTTTTGATACTGTCTTACAACAAGTTACATGTATATATATATATGCCACTGGTAAATCTGCTTGGAGATCATGTCAGCTTCAGTTTTGGCAGCAGACATGTAGTTGAGGACTGAAAAACATCTGTCCTGGTTGGAGCACGCAAAGGTTTCCGTTTCATGTGGTATTTTACAACAGCAGGATAAATGTGCCTGACACTTCAGGGCATGATAGACATACATTATTAATTGTTACCATTTTTGCACAGAGTTTATCATGCAGGCATTCTATAGCTACAAACGGGATTGAACACAATGTGAAATTTGCCTACAATTAGTTTGTCGTTTTTTTTTAAAGAACAAACTAAAATGGCATTATGTTTAAAAAAGGTAAAGCAGAGGTAATGTCACGAGCAATGCTGAGATTAAACAGTTTGACCCAATTGTTAAGGATAGGAGTAGAAAAAACAGTTGTGGATTGATGTGTCCCCTGGGACCATTCATCCTCCAATCAGGAAAGAATTCCATAAGTCCTGAAATATTTCACATCCCAGCCCTCAGGCTTTCAAAACATTCCGTATGGCAACTGGGCCTGCAAGGCAGGTCTACAACTACAAAATCACTGGAGAGGTGCAGGTAGGAATTCTGGTATTTTAGCACAGTTTTTGTATAGGGCTCCTTGCTATCATTTGCATTTTATTTTTTTGCACGATAGGAACAAAAATTCCAAAGGCTTTTGTTTTCAATCATATTTTCTGAAAATAAGAACCACAAAGCAAATTGGCCTCTTCAGTTTTAATTAGCTTCATTTTACTCCTGAGTAATTACATAGGTTTGAATAGAAAGGGTCAGAACTCTTCCGATGATAATTGTAGCATTGGTTTTTATAGAGCATCCGTCCTGTAGTTATGATAGAAGTGCTAAGTGAACATTAAGGAAGAGTGGGAGGTTTTATTGTTTGTTGATCAGCCCACCTGTGCTACTGGTGGTATCTCTGTTTCCACCATCCTGATGGGTGTGGTGTCTTAGTGGAATTTAAACATCTTACTAAGTTCAGCCAAACAAAGGTTTGGGTCAAGGTACGGTGTATTATACGTCAATTGAACCCAGCTTAAATCAGTTATGTAACAAGGTTTCTATGAAAATGGTGGTGAGATGTCTTAAGCACTGTAAAGCTTCATTGAAGAAGTGAATCCGGATATTTTACAGCAGATGCCGGTACATTTCCTGCTCATAAACAGTAATCCTTGTCTTTAGGATGATTGGAGAGGTAATGACACAGGTAGACAAGATGGTGTGGTGATTGTGCTCATCTACGTGGACAAAGACGTCATTATGTCGCACATAAGGGCAGGGCACAGCGACAGAGAAGGACAGTTAAAAAAGGACACACCCACCTTCTGGTAGATACCATCTACCAACAGGGGTGTCAGCATCCAGTCTTACAGACAAAAATTATAAAGAGTTACAAGTCTCCAAATTTATAACTTGATTCTTTCACCTATAAAGGCTAGTTTGGAGGCTCAAAGATTAGAGTGACTGACTGAGTTAATGGGGGATAGCATATGTTCGAAACGGACGCCATATTGTTTACGTGCGACCACCTGCCCTCATGGCAGGATGAATAAGACCTGTCGGACCAGTAGTTTCATCCACCAGTACTGTAGATCAGGTAGTGTACGCCTCCTCACACACTCCAGAAGGTGCACTGTAACCTCATATATCCATCAGAGATCTGTGGTGAGTGGAATACAACCTTGTTGTTTACTGTCCATAGTGCTGCCTTCTCAATGTCAAGGTCCTTACAATGTCATTGTGAAGCCATGAGCTAAAAGCTTTCCTTCCTTTGTCTGTTGAACTTGTACCTTTCATAATTTTGGTGTCTTGTGTGGCAAAATTGGAGCCATTTACACAGTTGCCATTTCTAAGGTTGATGAGGAATTTCTGGCATACCCAGGGTTAGGTAGGTATTTACAAAATGTAGCCTGGAGCGTTTTTGTTGATAACAGGTACATGTAAAGGTGTTTTAGTAGGAATTTCTGGGTTGGGTTTGAATTGTCTTGTAGCCCAGGGGCAGAAGTTTGTTTATAGAGATCCAGTAGTCTTCACATTCCTTCGTAGAGCTGGTAGCTTGTCGCTTCTTGTAATGTTTTAAACTTAACAGCTGGGGAAAACCATGCCAGTATAGGAAAGTCCTTGCTGAAAAGTCTTGAGGCTGGCAAATAAAAGTCCTAGAATAGACGGAAAGAAAAAGTTGATACATTTTTTAGGGTACATTTAGATAAGATTAATCTCCAGCCTTGTCATCAATGGATACAGTTTCACCACTTGTACAAGCTGTTATGGGTCAGTGGATGCCTGTGATGTTTTCAAGGCTATGGCAACAATGCATGGCTTACAGGCAGTGTCTATATAAATTATGCTCTTGCAATGCTGCTGGTATAATCTATCTGTCCTTCAAGAAGGTGATAGCCTGGAATAAAAGTAGAGAGTTTTTTTTTTGGGGGGGGGGATTTGTTTTTGCAACAAATCTCAGCATTATCTTATGGATTCTAATGTCCATAAAATATTAATGCTCTCTTTACTTGCTTTGTTTTGTGGAACTGTCAGTATGTACTAGTGCTTTTGCTGTGTAAACTGTTGATAATTCATCACTCAGATTTTGACTACATTGTATTATGTAATGCAGTTATGATATATCCTTGGTCTTGAAGCATCACATATGAGAAAAATCCTTCTTATAAATAATCACACCTTACACTGAACTCAATTTAATGCATGGAAGATCTCGAGCTTTTGACAAGCAATCAGTTTTCCATCATACAAGCTTCCTGTCATTTGCAATATTCTTTAATTGAATAGCCACAATGAAGTTATGGTGGGCTCGCATGCAAGAGAGTGGTCCCAGGGGATATGGTGTAAACCCAATTTGGAGCACTGTTTCACTTTGTAATAACATACATCAGCATTACATCATTGCTATTCAAAGCACTATCATTCACTTCATCTTTTGGTCTCCAATTTTCTGCTATAAAAATTCTATTCTATTTTGTCCAGTCTATTAGTCAAGAAGGCTTATATAAATGTTTCATATAGGCTATTAGGCATAAAGGCTTATATAAGTGATAAGCAAAGTTTTAGGACTTCATTCCTTTTTAAGCTGCTTGTTGAAAGAGTCTCTTGCATTGGCTGCAGTCATATTTCATGAAACATTGCTACCATATAGGTACATGTATTACAGACAACTGAATCCGTTCATAATCATATTTTTCTCCAACTGAAAGTGTTCCAGACTCTCAAATTTACTCTACAGTACTTCTGAAAGTCACATACTACCATATTGTGTTAAGTAAATGTTACCAGTCAAGTGAATGGCAATTGAGACCCCATTTCTGACTCTTTTGTTGCACTACGACAAATGTGTATGCTTGCAGAATGGAGTTCCAGAATTCAGACTAAGCTTCTTAAAGATTATGTTACTGTGAAGATTATTCCTTGTGACTTAACATTTTCCTCTGTTTTGCCTCCCCAGTTGATCTTCGCAGGTGAATACACCAGAGACATGAGTAAACAACAGTGGCACGCCACCCACTTCAACTGCTTCAACTGTAACAACAGTCTGACTGGCCATCGCTACGTCAACCGAGACACCAACCACTACTGTCTGAAATGCTACGAGAAGCTGTTCGCCTTCCCGTGCGAGCACTGCGGCCAGAAGATCGGAACTGACGTGAAGGTACGGCCATGTACAATGCTGTAATTCAGCCTGAACACGTGCACTTTCTACCTTCACCCTCTCTTACTTTCCCACCCACTCACAGTCTACTGGCATTGCCACATCCTGATATTATGCCTCAAACTGGCTGGTACCAAATACTTGCGGACGTCCTAACCAAATATGGATGTCTCAACTACTACGTAACCTCTTGTCTGCACATTTTTGTATGAACACGAGTCTGAAGAAATAAAAGAAAGATTTCAACTGTTGCTATTACGTTGTGTATCAAATAGGTGGTAAGAAAGGTGTGTAAACAGTGGCATTTTTGAGACACACCCAGATAAAGTTCAGCACATCAGAGGAAGTGTACAGCAGCAAGCCTAATGTTGCATGGTTGGCTAAACACCCCACTTGACACTGGTGTGCCATGGCAGTGGGGCAGCTGCTAGACTTGAGACATGTGAAATCTTAGAGGATCCTATGTAGCCTGTAAGATCTGTATCGCACATGCACGTCTGACGGGAGCAGCACACGTTTCCTATCAGGGAGAAGCAGACGTGACAGGGGCACGACATCCAGCTCTTCCAACAATTTGGTGTGCACAAGCTGAATCAGATGGTGTCACAGCAGTCAAGCATAATGCATCACACACTTTGGGCAGCAGTCTTGGCATTTATGCATGCAACATTACCCTGAATGTATGTGATAAGAATCACTTCAGAGTACTGAGTTACAGCAGCATTTGTCCGTTCAAGCCATTAGTAGCCAGTCTTCTTTCCTGCTGTTCATTCCTTCTGTCTATCCATTCATCTGTTTTGCCCCCTCCCATGCTGCTTTACCCTTGGAACTGACATTCAGGTCAGCAGAGGTAGACTTATCATGAAGGTAAACTACATGTAATTAGAAATTCCAGAAAAGACTCAGCAATAACACCGTACAGCCTTGAGAATTACTGACAGAAGCCGAGGAATTCCAGTGCACTTAGCACATTATGAAGGTCCTTGTGGTGTATTAGCACAGAAAAGGGCAAGGGTACCTTCTACACTTAAATTACACTGAGCTTCCTGAACTTGAGCTGTTTGAATAACTTTGACCCTTTCACGTAAAAATAAACATGTGTGAGGTTTAGCAAGCTGAGTGTGAGATTACTGGTGACATGTTTACAGCCTTGCACACAGTTAGCCATGGATATGATTAGATACAGCTGCTTGGTATGTTAGAGATCAGAACTTCAGCAACATCTTGGAAAATTTCAGCCAACTGAGGAACAAGTTCAGATGGTTAGGAGCTTTGAAAACTTCAGGGCCTTAATGTAATTCAACAAACAGCTCCCAACTTCAACAGTGGATGATCAAGTGCTAGTGACATACTTAAGGAAAAAAAGGCTGCAGAATGTTTCCTGTTGTTTCCTTTGAAACAGCTGTGTATTTCAAATTAAAATATATCTATATTTTCTATTTTAGCTAATTAGCAATCAGTTTCATTTCCCTGCAACACTCTGCTACGAAATGTCAATAAACTCAGGAAACATTGTCACTTCAAGTGTTCGCATATTAATAAAAGACAAGCAGTCTTGGTGGATGTGAGTCATTAGCATTAAATCTGCCAGTTGTTACATCAATGGGAACCATTTGCTGACATGTTAAGCATGAAATTGACTAGCTGATATTACATTGATGAATAGGACAAGCAGTGGACTTGTAAATCCATGAAATTGGATCTGTCCGACCATTCATTCATTCAGTAACAAACAACACTTGCCAAAACTGAAAATGGAGCCTGTAAGTCTCGGACATAAGATTGCTAAGCTAGCCACTTTTCTTGAATCTTTGCCAAATTGCCCAGATGGATGAGACAGTGGCGTGATTTTAACCGCCAATTTTGATTTTGTCTTTCCGCAGGATCTGTCCTTCAACAACAAGCACTGGCACGAGCAGTGCTTCAACTGCTCCAAGTGCAAGAAGTCTCTGGTGGATCAGCAGTTCACCCAGAAGAGCGACAAGATCTACTGTGCCCAGTGCCACAAGGAGACCTTCCTGGGCAAGTGTGATGGATGCAACCAGCACTTCGACCCTGGTATGTACAGGAAGGCAGTCAGTTCATTCTGCTCTTAGACTATCACATACTATCCTAGTCTGTGTAACGCAAACTCCGCTATCCGGAGCTTGTAGACTCCTCCCCGATCGGCGCGGCAGTATGACGGGCCTGAGAAGCGCGGTTAAATCAGGCTAATACTATCCAGTTCATCATCTGTTGTTACCCGGTCTCCTGAGGGTTAGATGTGGTAGCTTGGTGGCAGATTGCCAGCTGCATCTGTCCCTCTGACATTGTGTAGGTTGAGGAAGTGAAAGCTTTCCCTTACGATGTCAATCCATTCCGGTGACATTTGTCCTTGCACGCCATGTAGCGCCAGTATTTTGCTGACTATGACGGAAACATTAAGACCATTCAGACAATCTTGATGAAACTCAGAATGCTGCTCAAATTTAGATTAACCATGCCCAAACAACAGGGTGGATATTGTGCAATGACAGATATTTGTACAAGATGACAGAGAAAATAATCCTTTTTAGAATTTTTCAGTAAAAGGGGATTGGGATGAGGGGAATAAATTTGAGTTGACTGGAACCCAGAGTGAAATTACAAAACATGTGTAACCATTTAAGAAATAATCTAAAATCAATTTAAACTAAAATGTCTCCCCCACCTCCAGGTGACAAGAAGATGGAGTACCAGGGCAAGAACTGGCACGAGAAGTGCTTCACCTGCAAGGAGTGCAAGAAGCCTGTCGGCACCAAGAGCTTCATCGCTAAGGACGACAAGGTCATCTGCCAGCCCTGCTACGAGGACAAGTACGCCAAGAAGTGCGAGAAGTGCAGGAAGGTGGGTGTTTCCACTTTTTGTTAATCCTTTTCATCATGCTGCGGCTCAATAATGTCATGGGTCTGATATACTGTTCCCAAGTTTTATCATGAATACTAATTGAAGATTTCATGCCTTTTATATCTTACTCATCTACAAAAGAAACAAAACTTGAACAACATAAACTCTAACAGATGAACATTTGGATGAACAAACTGACACAATTTTCTTTAAAAACTATATCAAGATACTTCCTTTTTCCCCAAAGGCTTTCACTTACAGTGGTGACATCATGAAGCTCAAAGTTATTTTGATCTGTATTTGTCAGTTTGGTGATCTAATATTTGGTTCTGTATCTTCCCAGGTGATCTCCATGGGTGGCATCACCTATAAGGACACCCCCTGGCACAAGGAGTGCTTCGTCTGCACCCACTGCAAGAAGCCCATGTCTGGGGAGCGCTTCACCTCCAAGGACAACAACCCCTACTGCATCAACTGCTACGGGGACCTCTTCGCAAAGAAGTGTGCCAAGTGCACCAAGCCTATCACTGGTGGGTTAAGTTATGAATTAGAACCTTGTGTCCAGATAAAATGCTTGGGCAGCCCATAAAGGATGGCAAGAGGCAGAAATACATATCAAAGTGTAGAAAATAGATTTTCTATTGAGAACCATTTTTTTACTTTTAAGCTTGGACCAAAAACAAAATAAATGAGTAATATTTGATTGTTACTTAGAAGTATTGTTTCTCGTCATCCTTTTAGGTTTGTTCCAGTGCAAAATAGGTTGCCATTGTGTTAAGTTAAACTTAGATTCTCGTAGTATTTCCTATGTGTTCTGTAGTCAATTCTTAATTTTGTTCTGACATCCCATCCTGTTTTACACCCTGTGTTACCACATGTAGAAGAGACAGAAAGTCTAGAGGAACCCTCGGGTGGTAAGTGAGGTGTTACGCCCGCCTCCCTAACACCTGCCAGGTTTAGAAAGCAGCACAGTGTGTTCCCTTACTAGTTCCCGGAAGTTAAAACTATCCCTGGGTATGCCTTGAGCACTTAAGTTAAAACCCACTAGGCAAAGCTGTTGCTTCACAGAGTTTGGAAGCCTTAAAAAGGCTTTTATGACAGTTATATAATGCAGCTACTGAAGCACAGCTTATTTGAACTCTCATCAACTGACAGTGGGTTTAGTCATTTGTTGCTGTTATTTCTTTATAGACTATATCAACATTATACTAGTACAAAGCTAAATTTTCAACTTCCAACACAAAAGTACACACAGATCGAATTTTCAACGACCACTGTCACCTTCTTCAGGATCAATACTGATGACCTGAATCACTTCAGAACATTAACTTGTGAGAGTTACTGACAGTCAAGTGATCTTCTGGCTACGTGTCGTCAGCAATTGGTCAGTATTGATATGGAAGGCAACAGTGGTCATTGAAAATTTGATCCGTGTGAACTTTTGTGTTGAAAGAAAATCTAGGTTTGTTCTATGATTACTACCAACACAGATGAGCTTCCATGATAATCAATGTGATACCTCTTCTTCGATTGTAGGTCTTGGAGGCACCAAGTTCATCTCCTTCGAGAACTCGAACTGGCACAGCGACTGCTTCAACTGCACTGGCTGCAAGACTTCCCTGGTCGGCAAGGGCTTTACCAACGAGGGTGGGCGCATCCTCTGCCCCGACTGCACCAACCAGGAGGCCCAAGTCAAGGGGCACTAGACAGCACCATACGGTGCAAACAGTCTCACAGCCTATGTACGGTCACACAAGATCTAACTAACACACGTTTCATCTGGGTGTGCTGAGACTAAATACTCCTGCATAGTCAACTCCAAAGCTTTGCAGCGGATTAGAAATAAAACTTGAAGATTTCAACCTGGAGTAACAAAGCTGTTGATTTTAGGGTAGTGCATATTGAAGACAGAGATTGAAGGACTTGCAAACGTCCATTTTTCAGAGAACCACAAGACAATGATCATTTTATGCATTTAAGTAAGTCTGTTTGGAAATATGAAAACAACCAAATGTCAGGTAGTATACATCAAACATACAACTATCTTTTGTGACAGTTAGAAGGTGCTGAAAGGTATGACACAAACTCAGTTTCACAAAGCTATACAAGACGTTAAGAAGAAGGAAAGATATTGAAAACACACTGCTGTGATAAAGGTGATAAAGTAGAACTTCAGTCGTGGCAATCACGTAGCGTCAAGCAATCATATCAATGTAAAGAGTGCCACTGGTGTATCATATTTAAACATTATATTCTAGTTAAGCATCTCTTAGTTAATGTAATAAATGGCACATACATGTATGTTAAAACACTGTATTATGTTATATTGGTGAAGTCTCCACAGCCAGTTCTAATCATTGTGGTTGGCATATACAATGTATATGTGTCTGGTGACAATAAGTCAAACGTTTTTGAATGCATGTTTTCAATCAGCAAGTATGTCCACAATTTTGTGCTTAATTCACTGCCAAATGAAAGGTTTCCAAAAGATTTCATAAAACCTTTCATGATCGGAAAGTACAACTAAGTCTTGTATCAACAGCAACATGAAAAACTTGCCAAAAAAAGAATGTCAAACAAAGCTGTATCCAGCATTAAAAGATAAACAAAATTCCCTACATTGTCATTACAGATTTTGTGTACTTGCATATCCATAGTTGAAAAAGAAACATCAATTGGATTTGATGTTCTATCAAGTTCTTCTGTTCACAACATAGTACAGCAAATTTTGTTCCCCATATTCGAATTCAATTTGTTCACTTCTTTCGTTTGCACTACTGTATTTACAAAAAGAGAGATGTATGAAGATCAATAATTGTAGATTTGCAATAGAATAATTCATTCTAGAGATAAAGATTGCCAAGGGATATGATGTACACTGGATATTAGATGGACTAGTATATATTACCTGTCACTTTCACTATGCAATATAACATTATACATGTTAACATAAGCTTGCAAGTATCATTTTGAGGAATGTCTAAGACAGTATTATGGTGTGATTTTTTTCTGCTTCTATAATATTTGGTTGATCTTATACAGATGCACATGTAGTTACCCAACATTGGATGAGTTTTAGAACACTGATAGGTCGTACTATTAGTTTGCACCTTAAAGTTGATTTATGCCAAGCATCATAAGTTTTACTTGGAAAGTTATTGCTACTATATCTGGTATATTATGCTACGGAATATGTTGATCGCTGCTGAGAATATATGTAAATGAGGCTTTAATGAGGAATTATATATTTTAAGTGGTGAGTTTTGGTGCTGTGATGATCTCTTTTGCTCTTGCAAATCAAGCTAATAATAAAGTGGATTAAAGGGGAAATGAGTGTGTCTTTATTCATCATTATTTTTAAATGTTCTGATAACTGTAATGCATGTGTAAGATATTGAAAATCTGAGAAAGTAGCAAAGATGACCACTTACGGTTATTCCAAGTATTTCAAAGGGAAGACTGTCACACAAAGAATTTCTATTGATATATTGGTAATAATCTATCATTTAATCAATTGATGGTCAAAAATACAGCTATTTTTTCTTCCAGTCAATACACTCAAGCCTTTCTAGAAGTGAAATGGTCCATACCTTTAACAGCAGATACGTTGTCTAGTTCCAGATGATGGTGGATGAGAATTCAGCTCATGACGAGGCTTCCCCAGTGCCCAAGGTTATATTGACATTTGAAGTAATCCGCACACAGCATGTTGAAGAAAGGTCAGATCTATTGACAGACAAAAGAACAGGAACAGTACACTGTGGCATTTGGTCAACTTTTTTCATCGCAGTATAGGTTTCAAATGTAGATGTGGTTGCCTTAAAAAATTACAATTCATAGAAAATGTTCATTCAACCACTTCTATTAGTAAATGTGAAGGAAACTGGCAAGATAATGGGGTTGGGGTTTCTAAGACTTTGTTTCAAAAAGTGTGACTTCATAATTGACATCTTTAGACAAACAATGGGATAGATCATAAATGATATGTTTCAAACAGATCTAACCAAGCAACAAATAGATCAAAGACAAAGGAATCAACCTTCCTGCAGTAGTAATAGACATTATAGTATAATGACACAATGCAAAATATAACTTTTACTTACCTAACTGTAAGAGTTTGTCAGTGGAAGGTCAGTTATTTTTGCCTAACTATGTTATCTTCTACATGGTAAAATGCATTAACGAATGACCATGAAAAGGGTGCCATATGAAAAACAACTGCCCCACGAATAATTTCATGTAGTTACACTTTCACATTTAAATTTTTGTTAGAAAGTTAAGATGAAGTGCTGTCAAGAATGAAATTGTGTACTAGTAGTTAGACAAATGAGTCATTCTAATTCTGTAAAGTGAGTCCCTAGATTGTAGTTCTAGGCAGTTAAAATGGTGAGCTTATCCCATTTATTGATCAAGTAGTTAGGCAAACAGATGCAGCCCACTTATGTTCTAGTGAGAGCAAATACAATGCAGAACTACCTACTAGTATAGCTGGACAATCTGATATTCAGTAAAGGGAGTATGTAGAAAAGGTTGGGAGAATAGCGGTGGGACATACATGTGCCCAAACTTAACTGTAGGTAAATTGGTTTTTACAAAGCTTTCATTGATCGCACAAACAAGTTGCAAGTATCTCATGATTACATAAAGGGATAAGGAGCATGACCAAAAAGGTATTGTTTATAAATTACAAACATGTTTATTCAATGGAGAGATAACACTGTATTAGTTGAAGAGCTGGCACCATTGTTGTATCAACATCTTTTCACAAAGCTAAAGATATATACATATATATATATATATATATAACATCGACTATCATAATTCCACCAGGTGCCATAATACCACCACCTTAAAAAAAGCGTTAGTATAGAGGTCTTCCCAAGATTGTCTTGAACACCGAGTGTTAAATATCCTAATACATGTAATACAATTCAGATATTTAGGTGTTGACAATCTTGAGAAGGCCTCTATATTAAACAAATTTTTTGAGGTGGCGGTATAATGGCACCTGGTGGAATTATGCAAATGTATGTTACTGATTTTGGTCAATGCATGTCATAAGGTCTAGCTGAATGTGGATATACCGGTAGTCACAGCATCTATTACAGTAGATTTGGTTGTTTTTGCTAATTCCTAGCAGAGAATCAATCACCCTATAACTTTTATAGAGTTCACTGAAAATTCCTTTACATTTGCAGTGGTTGTATTTCGTGGTAAAGAAAAAGGAAGATTTTTCCAAAACAGGTAAGTTTACAAGATTGGACAGTCAAATACTTACATCATGTACAAATACATCATGTACTGGTATCTTTAAAGGTGTTTAGAGTTCTTGTTTCAACTCTATTTTAATAAGCTTTTTTTTAATATTCATTTTACACTTATTGTTGTCTTGTCCCTAGCCTGCAGTATCATGCAAACAGCCTTTCCTCAGAGATTTTCTAGTTGATACACAGTATTAAAACAGGAAAACACTCTAACTGTTAGGTGATACAAAATTACTAACACTGTTAGGCAATACCAGATTAAAGGCTGCAATGGCAATTGTGTAGAGAATTCCGATCCTGTTTTATCCTTTCTACTAGTATACAGAATTACTGTCTCTTCTGCCCTTTAGCAGTCCAGGCTTCTACTAACTTCCTACTGTAGTACAGCCCCAGCACATGTAGCACTGCTCCCACAGTAATGCCTGTGTAGTAGATATAAGCTGCAGGGTAACCGAACATGAACAGTGTGGCAGTTCTGAGCTCAGGAATCAGGTCCACGACTCCCCAGCCCAGCGGCAGCAGGCCCAGTACGATACTCCCGTAGAAGAAGCCCTTCATGTGGTTGACCTTGCTCCTGGGAAGGGACTGCACGCCGAACAGGGCGGGAATGGCGCTCAGGATCCAGATCTTCTCCCAGATCCTGGCGGGCGGGTCAAGGAAGCCCAGCTGCCCCAGGAGGGCGTGGCTCAGCACCAGCGCTACCAGCACAAGGTGTCCCACCATGCACTGCTTTGCTGTGGTCTTCATCTTGGCACTGAGAAGAAATAAGAAGTTTTGCACATCTGAGTAAGCATGGGCAAGGTCAAAGGTGAAGGCCCCTGACTTGTACACAGTTCTTGTCTGGACCATGCTTTAGACATGCTCAAAGTAAAGTTTTAGATTCTATAAGAAATTTGATAAAACTCTTGGCAAAACTTTTGTGACTTGTAATAACTTGTTTGATAAATCAGCAGCATCCAAGAAGGCCGAAACCTCTATAACATGACCGGGAAAGTGAATGACGGGGAAATGACCTGACAACATCAAAACATTCCTTGCGCAATTGCGCCACGTACACAGTTTCACAGACATTCTTTCTACCGTAACACACGCTGGGTATGATTAAAAGTCACCCTAGACTTCATGTGAAAATATACCTAGTACTTTATGCAATACTATGAACAATGACGTTATATTCAGGCCTTGTTATAACTTGAAAGTTCAAGCTGGAAAGTAAATTATACAGGCGCCCCCCTCCCCAACCACAACACGTAACGTTACTCACCTCGCTAAATAGTGGTCTGCCACCCGTTCTCGGTGCAGGAAGTCACTTCCATCTGAGCCGGACACATGTTTACCACCTCTAGACGCCATGGATATGGGATATGTCACTTCTGAACCCTTCAGAAACGCAACACGTGCGAGAATATGTTGTCTTCCTCTGTGCAGTCACCCCAGGTCTGCACTTCCGGTTAATGACTGTTGCATAGTGAAAAACGGACAAACCACTTCCGGGTCGGGCAGATTTCAGCGATCGGGAAAGCCACAAAGTCAGATTTCGTGTTTTAATGTTTAACCTTAGATTGTCAATTAAAGCCCTTTCTCATGTCACCAGTTGATTAGTAAATGTAGCGTTACCAAACGTCAGCTTGGTTGCGTGTTTGTTCGCTTGCGGTAACGTCGTTGGCCTTGTTTTAACTCCTGCCGGTCCTGGGCAGAACTTACGACAACGTTACATTTTCCCGTGATTTTAAGGGCCTTTAAGTGGCTATGGTTTAAGCTACCTCTTTTTGTACCTCATCCCATTTGTAACATTAAATCATTAGAAAGCGTGAGATGGGTGCCTAACAAAAAAGGTTAGATTAAATAGCAAGGATACAGGTAGGTTTAAAAAAGGGACTTGTTCATGCCTGTCCTTGGTGCTGAATTCACAATCTAAACAATTGTTACACCAACTCACGCCCAAACAATTGTTGCACTCACTCACGCCCAAACAATTGTTACACTCACTCACGCCCAAACAATTGTTACACTCACTCACGCCAAAACAATTGTTTCACTCACTCACGGCCCGTAACGTCAATTCTTTCCCTGGTCCAGACACATCTACACAACACCACTTTCTGACAAATCGATTCATTCTGCTTACACTAACGCCTAGAAAATCTTAAACGTTGACAAAGATTTAACGTTAAGTGATCAAATTACGATATCAACAAGACATTTAAATTGTAATTCAAGTTATCTTCAAAAAAACTAACTACTCATATGTACTGTTACCATCTAATTTTACTTCAGAACTACACTGTACTATTGAACTGACATAGAGCATGTATAACATCAAATGTGTACAAAGAGAATCAACAGAAAACATGTATTAGAATCCTGCTTTATTATCAATCTCAGTCATTGCACTGCAAGACACACATAAAGGTTATTTTACACCTTGATTTTCTTGACACAGTTTAAACTCATATTATAAATCAAAGTTATAAGCAAAACAGCAACTGATAAAGTAAGTCTGAAATATGATGTCATTGAGGAAAGTAATTCACAAGTTCACAACATTAGGCAGAGACTCATTTCAAAACTTCTGATAAAATTAGTAAAGTTTAAGTTTAGAAGAGCTGCACATGCCCTAATTAGCACTAGACAAGACATTGTATTTGCACAAAGGAATCCAAACCAATTCTATTCATTCTGTTTAAAACTAGAGAATAACAAATCTAGTGATCTGCAATGTAATATAATGTAAGATGTGTGAGTAACCTGTTAAAGAAAATCATAAGACACTAACACCTGTACTGGAACAAGCATGTTTTATCATAATGGCTTTAACCCTATGTGTTTTGTTTAGCAGGAAGGTTGCATAATGATGGCATCTTAATAACGCAATATTCCTGAAGACGTGGCCAAAACAAACAACAGACTGGTTACAATGTAAATCTGGAAAGTCACATTGGCTGCCCACCATTACGACTTGTTATTGAACATTAGGTTTCTTTAAAAAAAAAAACAGTCAGACACACGATTTCTTCCTTATAGTGGTATGCTCATAATGTACAATTTCTATAGAGTCATGGTCATATAATAGACATACATGTATCTAATTTTCGATATTTGTTTGACACTCCAGATTTGACCAATCTTTCAGTAATGGAAATTCTACCACAATTTAAACCTTAATGACTTCATCAGTTCAAGTTTGCATTAACTGCCTATTGGAAACATAACAGCTCCAACTTTGATATAATACTGCAGAAATTATATCAGACAGCAGATGACCACAAATTATGATTTAATCATCCCATGCATTATTACCTTTATATACATTTGTCAATGATTGTCATTAATATTATTACACAGTGAGAAGTTCCATAGTAATGTGTTTTCTTAGACTCCTGGTCTTTGTAACACATTACATTAGACAATGTCTTTCTTTCCATGCAAACATTTTATCAATCTTATATTGGATAAATACAGGCATAAAATGGCAAAAGCTACAATGATATCTTTTTCAAATCTGGTCTACTGTTAATATTAATTTCAGGTAAATAAAGCTGATGTACATGTAATGTGATTAAGTTTGGAGTATATGAAGCGCTTATATCAACTGGCTATCTCTAATACAGAATTAATGTAACATTTACAATCAAAATCAATGTAACATTGACAATCTAGATTACTTCTAGGGATAAGCTCTTGTAGGCAATTAACCTAATTTGCAACAAATTGATCTGGACAACAATTTAATCATAGATTACACAATATTTCACAAATTAGAAGTCTGCTTGAAAGTAAAGCTAAAAAAACAAGTCACGTTCTTTTAGAAAGACACAGACATGTACATTGTAATTGCTATTTATGAAGTGAAAAGTAAAGAAACCAACTTCAATCTCATATGATCATGTAACACAGCATGTAAAACAATACAGAGTTGCCATACTTTCCACTCCTTGAATCTTAATGCTCTATCATAATGGCACAATGTCTTCAAACTATTATTTAATAAGCTGGAATTTTAGTCAGTGTATATGATGTTAGACATCTTTACATGATAATGTATAAATTGAATGTATTCAGCACATGTATTAATATCATTGTCAATAATCTCATAAAGCTCATCTGGTCTCATGGCAGGGCGTTGTCGCTCTCTCTGAGGAAACCCCTCCCTTGACCCGCTCAATATGCTTCAAAGAAAAACATTTTGTGCCAGCAAAGTAGCAACTGCATATTCAAAACAGAAAAAAAAAACTCGTGAAAAAGATACTTACAGATGTGGATAAAGGGACAGCATATTTTGTTTCTGCAAACTCAGCTGAACAAGAGTGATTTTTTTGCCTTTGATCCCATGTGAACAGCAAGTCTATATCTAAGGTATAGATACATGTAAAATATTTCCTATAGGAAAGGGTGTTCGTAATTTCATGCTTTTTGAGACAAACTCTCTAATCTATGTTTAGATGGTTTACATGATGCTACATGTTTGTTTTAGTAACATGTATGGAATGGTTTTGAATCTATGGAATTCACTGTTTTCTCCTGAATATGGTGTCTTTACCATTCTAAATCATACAATACAAGGACTTGGTTGTCTCTGATTGAGTATCACTAGTAGTTATGTTTGTAATCACAAGCAACAACAAAACTTGAATGATTCATATCATATTAATAATGGTTAAAATCTTTGAGTAACAAGAAGACAAATTTTTGCTTTCTCGGCATTTGCAATGTCCAATATTGTTTATACATTGATTACTGCATGTTATATACAAGTTCATCTGTACATTGCTATTAAGAAACTCCACAAACCCCACTATCTAGATGTTTCCACAGTGTACACGAGCAGCCATTTGCTTATCTTACATTAATTTTAGAACATGTGTCAATCTTTTTAATGTTATTCTTGATGATAAAATCAGCTGGCCTATCAGTCATGCACCAGTAAGATACTACAGAGGCAACCTATCAGGTACCTCGCCATCTTGTACACAGCGACCCGACTTAAAAACCTATGGTTTGATCTAAAGGGTTTGGGATGTATCCCAAACTGGTCTATTCTGCACTCCCTGAAGAAAGAAAGCCAGGAAATTTTGTTGTATATTTTGGCTAAAACCTGACAAGGTACATGTACATTCACTGTATTTTACTGAGGCAACCTATCAGTTACATATACATGTACCTATGCCGGCTTGTACACAGTGACATGACTATGGTTGATTCGAGAAATATCACTCAAACTATGCAAGTCTGATAGACAGGTCTTGGGATGCACCCAAACTGGTCTATTCTGCACTCCCTGAAGAAAGAAAGCCAGGAAATTTTGTTGTACAATCATGCATATCCATTTTGGGATGAAAGCTAACATGGTACATTCACGGCATTTAACTCCCATGATTTTACATAGTAATGAGAGAAATTACATGTATTACATCTGTTCTGGGATTAGTACATGTCTAAACTATGAGAGCACCATTGTATTTGTGCTCCTGTCATACAGCTGCAGGTCCAGTTTGACCTGTACCTCGCCTGTGGGGACCTCGTGAAGCACCAGTTTCTTGACCAGAGGTCCCTTCCCCTCCGTCCTCTCCTTCAAGATGTCTGCAACTCGGATCTCCGTCCTGCCAAGGAAGTCTGGAAGGAAACGGGAAAAGAAAAATCTCAGAACCTTCTAATGGGACCTGATTGTAGGAGGTTCAGGTTGAATACATGGTAAGAAGGTTTTTTTTTAAATACATGTAATATAATATATTGACAATACACAGAAGTACTACTAAAAGGTCATGAGGCCATAGGCAAAGTTAAATACCTGTACTCATAGGCAGTATTTACCAGCAATAGTCAAGGATGGGCTAAGTGACTTAACAAGATTTAGTGTAACCACACCTACAGAATAATTTGTTGGTACAATTTTTTTGTATGTCAGAGGGCATGAGTTAAAATGAAGTTAGTACTATTGATGACATTCTTAATTTGTCAATTAGGCAATAGATATTCTCAACTTCATGAGCTATTGTATTGGTCATTTAAGTTAATAAAAAGACCACGTACCGTTTGGTGAGAAGAAGTCCCTGTCAAACACAGTAATGCACAGCACATCCTGCTCAATATCATACACAAAGAACTGCATGGAGGAGTTCCACTTGGGGTTGAGGGTGCCGGGGATCACCTTGGTCTTGTGCTCCTGTACTCCCATGCTCACCTCACAGTAAGGGTCACTACGGCCTAAGGTAAACACAGCTTGGTTTGATTACAAGCAATACAGACAGGCAACATCTTGTGGTGCTGGTGATGAACAAAATGTAGCATGAAAGGCATTTGCACATCGGTCATATCATGTTAATTCTGCACTTACTACATAGTATCGGTAGTATCAATTTGAAAGCATTTATCGCTAGGTATCTTTTGTGATTCCCAGCCATCTTCCCAACGTAAATTGTCAGGAAAAGGGGAAAATAAACCAACTCTGGCAACAAAACAAAGCATGAAAATGACATACCATGTACTTTATGTAAATAGAAAGCAAGAATAAAACAAAAACAATTTCAAAAAGTCATTGCCCAACAGGCCAACATAACAGCTATACAAAATGTGTGACTGTGCCCATTTCAAAATGTTCTTCCAACACATTTGGTTCTTGACACTTTGCCAACTAAAAAGAAATAAAATCAAACAAAACAAAAGAAAACAAAAGCAAAGCAGGTACCATTGATATCAGACGGCTGTAAATCATACCCCTCCTGCATGACCACCAGGAGTCTGCCCATTCCTGTGGACCGCAACGACCGAGCTGCGGGCAGAATCAAGCATTCATCATGGCTCAAGCTGCACCGCCTTACCTGCTCCGCACCAGAGCAGGTGCCAAAAACTCATAACTGATGGCTGGGTCTTAAAATGTCAAATATTCTACATATCTGAACAAAGGTTGTTTTTTTCTATCAGAAGGAAGTTTTAAAGCAACTTCTTTTTGTTCATTATCAAAGGCAAAATTTCAGATTGTTTTATCCTCGAAACTGACAGGGTTAAGAGACAGCCATACAGTTATTTTGTGCAGTTTTATACAGAGGAAAACCTTGGACTGTACCATTGGAGTTGCAGGGTTGCAGGCGGTGTCCCTCCTGTATCACTACAAGAAGTCGGCCCACGCCCGTAGAACGGAGCATGCGTGCTGGGAGACAGGTCGACAGGTGAGAAAAAGGAACAGGTAGGACAAACAGGTGGGACAGGTAATCACACAATTCAAGTAAACAGTAAACTTTTTGATTTTCTATGCTTTTGTGTGAACCAATTGTGATTCCTTTTTTTTTAACTGTAAAGCCTGGAAACAAGGAACTGCTAGAGATGTGGTCAGTAGCACTGTTAGAGAATCAGGATTGAGGTGTTAACAGTGTGTGAACAGGTGTAAGTTAGTATGTGTCTTGCAACAAGCTGATATTCTTTGTTTTACTTCAATATAATGTATAACTCAATTACAACTGTATACTCTCAAGATACATCTAGGAACCATGGATAACACAAGGATGGACTTGACACATAGAACATAATATTCATAATTATCTAAATCAACATTAGCCATCACTTTTCACACAGACAGAAATGACAAGTAGCACACAGTAGCAAAAATGTTCCATGTACCTTGATGAGCCTTCTCTCTTTTCTTCCTCTCTGTCTCTATGTACTGTTGGGAGGCAGACTCCATTATCTTCATCCACTGGTTTCTGGTGAGACACAGCATCAAATCATTATAATGATGATTGAAAACTATGATTTTGAAATTCTTTGTATTTGTGTCAGACTGAGTCCAATGTGACCCTCGCATTTCAAAGACATTGAAATTGATGTGCACATACATGTATTGAAAATTCTAATTTGTTTGCAGTCCAAATACATGTAATGTTGTGCAGTATCTGTATTAAGTGCTGGGGTTATGTTTTAGTTGTAGGAGATTGGCTTGCACTTACCTTTCACTGGCCTTTTCTGTCCTAAACTGGTACACCTTGTCCACATGGTTCAAGAAAAATACTGGCTCATCTGGAAAAGAGGCAGAAAGTTATGTTTACAGTTTTACATGTCTTTGATTTACATGTCATAATGACATACAACCATCCTAAATCATTGTCATTGCATTGCTTTATTCCACTTTCTACAAATGTATGACTTCATCATTCATTAAATATAATGTTAAGGCATGCAGAAACCAAAGAAAATTTTGTTTCTTACCTGCATCTTCTTTGTCCGTGGGAAGCTTGACAATAACTTCATTGAGGAAGATTGGCTGAAATACAGAACACATCAGTTCATGATGCATTGAGTTCATTTAATTCTATCTTCAGTTGATTGTCCTTAAGTGTTTTTTCTCAGAAAAATACAGTCCATGAAAGACAAATAGTTACAGACACTATTGTACATCATCTTTTCATTGCAACCTCATATCATGATATCTGTATGGCACACTTAGTGTAGTAAAACAGTTTTCTGCTCTGACCTGTCTGTACATTTTGTATGTGATGTCAGCCTTGCTGTTGAACAGAGCCCCACTGACAGATTTAGAACAAGTGGTCAGGAGCAGAAAGTCATTGAAGAGGAAGGCTTGGAGTTCCTTGTTGCTTTTCACCTGGAGAAAAATCAATGTTATGTCAAATGTACTCTTATTGACAAAGCAACAAGTTGGGAAATCAATCAAGCAAGAAATTTCTTCCATGTTTTATAAGCTCCACTTTTTGTCTAATATGTTGTCACTGTACTGCAAAAACCATCCATTTTATTTACACCAAGAGTGCTCATTTCAGTGGATCAACTTCATACATACTAGTTGATAACAACTTACCTGCAACCCATGTTACCCTGATGCTTCATTATTTTTTGTAATCCATGTACCTTGAAAAGTGTTCCTGAGTGAATTAATCTATTGGGTGTCAGACAGTCGGTTCAAATACATGTATGTATCTAATTTGTAACCCATGTTGAATTCAAGAGGTATAACATGTCACCCATGTTACCTTGAAGAGTGTTCCTGAGTGTAGGAACTTACTGGGTCCCAGACAGTCAGTCAGTTCTAATCTGTAATGCATGTTCTATTCTGTAACCCTTGTTCTACTCTGTAACCAATGTTACCTTGAAGAGTGTTCCTGAATGTAGGAACTTCCTGGGTCCCAGACAGTTGGTGAGAGAGTTGAAGATGAGCTGTTCCGGCAGCCCGTCACAGTTTACGTGGGACTGGAGCCACTCCAGTCGGTCAGAGTTCTCCTTCTCCCGTACGCCCTCGTTAACCTGTGTACAGAGCTCCTCTGCACGTTCCAGAGCCGTCTTCACATTGATGTGGTCTGGGTGCGTTTCAGGCGTGTTGTTAAGGATCTGTAAGATGACATCAGGGGTTAATGTTGACACAATGTAAGAAATAGGTTCAACTGAGACTTAGAGTGTATTCAATGATAATGTTATACATGGAACTACAAAACTTACTGTGACTGTAAAATACCTTGAAGTTCACACTGTAGAAAATGATACACACGCACATGAAATGGAATTTTCCATTGACACCTATCATTCAAAGCTACAGTATTCTTTTGTTACCTTGGTAAGCATGAGTGGGTACTTGGTGACTCTCTGCATGGGTTTGAGGAGAAAACTACTGAGTGGCATGCCTTTTGTCCTGGTGTCCTGGGTTCCTATCTGCAAGGGTCAAAGTGCAACAGTAATGGTTTAAGTCAAGACGACTGGGTTTAAGCAGTCAGATTGTTTCATTATTTCATACAATCAAGGAGGTCTCTTTTTCAACCTCCTTGATACTTGTACAATGTAACGTCAACTACCAACCTACATGTACATACCAAATATCAACACAATCCGTCCAGGCCCTCGAGAGTTGCTAGTCAACTATACACATGCACACGGACAAGCGCTACCAAAAATGTAACCTTCTAGTAAGGGTTAAAATGACTGACCCGACAGAACTCCTTGAACTCGGGGTCGTTCTGGTGCTTGTCCTGCAGGAAGGTGCTGGCATTGAGCTGGCAGCTGCAGTACCGGATGTACGACGTCATGTGGGGGAGCTGGGTTACAAATATGAGATTGTAAAACATTTTTCTAATATAAAAGATGGGTGAGATCACCCTACACAAGTCAGGGTCAGAAAAACATGTAGTGTAATTTTACATCAAAAGCTTAATCCAATGGTGCATTGCAAAGTTATAGCCAATGGAAATATTATGTATATTTTCAATTAGTACAAAGAAACTTGCAATAGCTGGCCCAAAATGGCATCTCAGCTCACTATCTGAAACTGAGAGAATAGTGCCAAGGCAAAAACAAAAAAGCCAAGAAGGTTCATCAACAAAAGCACTTGACTCTGCACCAGTACATTTGTAAACTTGCCTTACTCTATGAGTGGCTGTTCACCACTTAGAAATATATTGACTTTGCCAATGCAGAATGTTATAACTACATTAAATTAGATGTTGAAGTATCTTACATGAACTATGATTGATCCTGACTCTGCAAGCCATCTTAGATATTGTTAAAGACTTTTTGTATGCAAATATTAAGGGAATGGTAATATGATGGCAATGATGAGACAGTTGACTGTTTCTTTTACCTGCTCACAGAGGATGTCACCAATCATGTGGATCACTTTCCCTTCTCCACTCATCTTTTTCCTAACTCTAAGAGCCCTGGAAAGGAAGGAAGATACAGAATATGTATCATACACTGCATACAAACGTTCTTACTTGTACCATAAGGTTTGACTAACAGTTTTGAGTTGAACATCATGCATAATAATTAATATATATATATATATATATATATATATATATGTGTGTGTGTATGTATATGATCATGACAGACCAACTTCTAAACTGTTGTACATCATCGACTTATAACAGACGTATACATGACAGAAAAGTATTTGTAGTAATGATAAAGACCTTGGCCTTCTATCATTGGAGAGAGCTATAAAAGTGCAGCGCCACCTACTTGTTGAACTTGCTATTGCATGTCTTGACCTCCTGTATATTAATGAAGAGAGTATTGAGCTCCTGTTGGGTCAGGATGCCTTCTTCCCTCATGGGTTTCATGTAAACCTGCACAAGTACATGTAAGAACAACATCATGGTCATTCAGGGAGTCACTCTTCAATGGACTTCTCTTTTGTAATAAGACTATTTCTGATTCTGGCACTTTATTCAGGACAAAAACTGTAATATTAGATAGTTATAATGGGTGTTCATTACATCATATATATATCAGTTATAGAATCTTATATGTAATATGTATCTCAAATGGTATGTAGAAACATGATAACATAATTTCTGTGCTACAAATAAGACAAAATATATGTTGTAGCAGATGTGTGCATTCTATATGTTACATCATACAAACTGCAAAGATATTTTAGATGATTGACAGCCCAGGTAAAAAAATTGAGTCACGTTGGTTCCATGCTTGGTTATGGTTTCACAATTTCCTTTACATAAATGTAAAAGACAGTGCACATGTAAGTTACTGACCTCGATGACCAGAGCCAGGTCATCCACATAGGTTTGCTCAGTGGTGATGAGTTCGTGGATCTGACCCTGACGTTGTCTCTCCATGGGTGTCATCGGCTCAAACACGTTCAGATCAGCTGCCCCTGTAGTAAACATGGTGGGGACAGTTGTACCAGGAGAAGTCATCCTGAACATTCAGTACTGTATACTACAAAAGGTACACTGTGTTGTTATGAAGTGACCACTAGTGTGCATGAGGAAGATGGGAATGACTCAGTAAGCTTGTGGGGGTGACCTGAAATTACTGCAGCACTAACTGTAGCATAGTTTTGAAAGCAACTCAATACTGTAAGTCATTTGAGTGTGCCATACCGTTATGATAATAACAGATACTTTTAAAATTTCTTTCTTCAATGACATATAATTCACTGTAGATACATTACAACACACACAATCATGCAAAACAATAATGGACTGGTCTATTAACTTAAAAGCACTGTCCTTCAGCAAGCTGGTGCGCTCCTTTCTTCTGTGTTATTTAAGTAATCAGCCCAGCTGGTTCCTCTGATACAGACAGGCCCCATACATGGGTCCTGTGGGTTATCTATGTTCCCTTGTAGATTACCATCTCACTCTCACTCTTCCTTTAACTGATAGGTGGAGAAGTACCTTAAAGACTGTACAAAATCTTGAAAGGTCTTCTATAAGTATAGGTCATTTTCAATTTTAAACTTTCTGAGAGCATACACATTCAAGTTCAATTTTGCATCTTCAAAGTAAAAGCACTAAATAGAGTTGTTTTTCATCTTGTCAAAAGCATGCAAACTCAAGTTCAATTTACATCTTCTAAAACCAAAGTCAATGTCAGTTTTACACCTTTGAAAAGCATACAAAGTTAACTCAAGTTCAATTTTATATCACAAAAAACTTTCAATGAATAACAGATTTTCATGTTTTTTAAACAAGCGCATAAGACTGTAGGGTTGGTCAATTGGGAAACGTCTCCAAAGCATTCTTGTCTTGACTCTTGTTTCAGTGTACCTTACTCGTTTTAAACCACCTCCATGACATATGGAACTATAAGTGAAAGATATCACAAAGAAATTGTACAGAAATTGTGTCTTTTTGGCTGCTTAAATAAAGACTGACCATAAGATTAAGAGAGAGGCACAGACATGTGTGCACACAATGTAATGACAGATACACACAAAAAAGATTCCCTAATACAAGATCACATCTCAGCCTTACAAGTGAATTTATTTCATTCTAATGTACAATAAATTATACTTTCCATAATAGTATGTGGCTAGGAAAGCCATTATTTGCCAGTACCACAACAATGACAATCGTATTACCAACTGTCCACAATTTTTTTTTCCATTATTACCTACATTTCTATCTAAGGTACAGTAAGCATGATGGCTTTTCTGTTTCCACTGAGGTTTCAAGACAGATATTCTCCAACTACACAATATACATACAGGTTACAACACTTCGGATAAAACATAGGCAAGTCTGCATCTGAATTCGACATCTTCTAGCTACAAAAATGCAGTTTGTGACAGTGAACTATACACATTGACACTTACAGATCCACATTTTGTTATATTCATCAAAGTACATGTAGGAAATGGTCTGCCTTTAATAGCATGACTAATGAGCTCAAAACTGGGACCTATTATAAGTAATGCTTGCCATGGATGCATCAGTTCTGCCATTCCGTAGTTTACAGGAAATAGTTATCATGAACTGTGGCAAGAGTTTTATGGAAGCATCAAATGAAAAGACTCTGCAACATTTATGGAATGACAGTCCAAAACAGGCAGCAAATTCAGTTTTCAACAATATGAAGCAAATTAAGGAATATCAGCATTTTACCCTACCATACTTAATAGTAAATCTTATAGTAAATAAAAATGTACATAATATAAACTTAACACAGTTACCATAACCCTCCTATGAAGAATTAATTCTGTATACTCTTACATATCAAAATAATGTGACAGGGACTGTATAAATGAAGTTGCTTTTGCTTAAGTCTTGAAAAGATTCTCATAAAAACAATATACAAAGTCTAATATAAGCCAAGGTTACAAGCAAAAATCATATCTTACTTAATGTAGGTATAAGTATCCATGAGTTATACAAAATACAGTTGCACTTACTATAATATTGGGCAAGACCTTTAAGAACAACTGACCTGACTGTTTGTGCTATAGTGGCACAGATATTACACACGAAAGTTGCTTCTTTCTGCTACACTTAGAAGTCAAAAGGGTGGCAGTCTAATGGTGCACTAAACACTATACTACACACCTTTGTTTCCACATAAACACATCCTGTCAAAAAAAGTTCCCACTCTCACATTCTACCATTCTGTTCTGTGCAACCTATTTAGACTATTCCACTCCTACTGTAGGGGTGCTCAGCATTTGTCTACCTACCATCCTCTATAAGCCACAGCACGGTGCTACATTTTTGCGGTACCTACAGGCATCAGACATTTCCAATCCCTGCTTCCGAGATTCACCTCGAGTTTCACACTCACTGTTTATTTCCACCTACATCTGGTAACAGGACAATCTATGCTGCTACTTTCGCCACATTAGCACTGGCCAAGCACCAAACTATCTAACTACTGATACCCCCTGCTACAGCAGTGAAAGGTCCTTAGTATCATGGACAAGCTAACTGATATGATGCCGGTTCTCCGCATAGCTACAAGTTAGAATGACATTTAGTGCTGTACGTACCAAGACCTGTTGATATGCGATCACTTACAGCAACATCTGTGTAGCTAGAGAGAGGAAGGGGGTCCCCTTGCATAATGATCACCTGACATATTTGCAAATTTCTCAACTTTTCTAGCACTTACTGTGACTATCTCCTACATTGTTTCAGCCAGATCAAGGCTCTAAATATGTGAGAAACTCTTTTAACATATCTCTTTCTTTCAGCAATTTGTACTGAAATGTGTTCTTTCTTCCAAGACATTGTTACATATCTGCAAAAAGCCTGTAAAAATTTGGATATTCAGAGAAACCGGAAAAACCTTCTTGTTAAGAAAATGGAAATTGTTGTAGTATCTGAGTGTTGAGCACTGTTTGTCTTTATGCGTCAGTGACATCATAACCCAAAATGTTCATAGGACTTGACATTACACTTTCATGTATTATAATGAAATGTCTTACTACAATGTAAACTTATGCTGTGGACATTGAGTTTCCTAGTACATGTACTAAATCTAGGTCAGAACAAAAAAAAAGTATGGCATTCTATTGGTTGTAGCAGGACTACACAGTACTGGTGAGTTTGATCCCTTTAACAAATTACAGTACGGCATGGGAGGTTGCGATGTGAGTTACAACTTTTCTGCCTTCTTGATTTCATGTACAATTTGCAGAATGGTCACCAATCCTTGTGCATGTGTATTTTAAATAGGTGAGATTACATTTCAAAAATACATCTGTAGTTTATCTGTGCTTTTCTGATGAGATCCAAAATGAAAGCATAAAAAACTAGAAAGGCCGACATTTGCTTAAGAGCAAATACAGCATATTTCAGCCATACCCCTTCCCACGCAACATTGGACTGTTCCAAATCACCCCTGCGCAAAAATGGAACATCCTCTTAACAGTACATTATCCCCCAAAGTGGACTGTTATTGTGAATTGATTCCAGGTAAAAACAGAGCTTGCTTCTATTTTTCAGAAGATGACAATAATCACACCTTCCATTCAGAAAATTTTCATCATGACTGAAAATTGTTGAGTGACTTCATGTAATGTCATTAACAATTTTCAGTACGATAACTAGGTGTAAGTTTAAAAAAGTATAAGCTCCTTGTAATGTGGGTACATTTATTATTGCAGTGAACTTTTTTATTCAAGTAGGGCATACGATTTAATAATTATCAAGCAGGTGCAGGTACTGTAGGAGCGTTTGTTTTCTTCAAGCTGTAAAACTGTTAAACTGTTTTACTAAATGTATGCAATCAGCCATCGAGCCTATTCTTATTTTAGTTTAACAACTTCCTGCCAGACCCGGAAGATACGATTGAACCTTGTTCGAGGATTTATTTTCGTCTGTCTGGTCAGTCTGTTCATACCCTGGCGCTGAGAGTGTTTTATTGGGCTGAAACTCTGGCAGTTTAAAGTTAGTTACAATTTAAATGTTCAAAGTTTATGTCAAACAACAACAGCACTAGGAACACATTGCTCTGGAGAAAATACAGCAGTTTTCTCAAGTTCCAGTCCAGTGATAGAAATGTGGCCACTACAGACAGGTGGTCACTATAGAGAAAATGCTGATCTATTGACTAGGAGCCATACGTTACACATGATTTCAGTACACTGATCATTAATCATATAAACATTGCACAGGTAAGCCAATTGTTTAGATGTACAATTAAGTTCAAATAATTCTGAAGAGAAATATTGATGAGAAAATAATCATTCTCGCCACTGTCTAACTTATAATTACGTATCAAAACTAAACGCAGATTTTCTAACTAACGCACCTTTCGCCGACTTCATCAAAGGACCGCCGGCTATCAATCAAACACGGCTGTTGATTAGACTTAGAGTTTCAAACAGTCATGTGCTGTGTGCCAGTTGACAGCGAACTTCATGCTACGTGATGTTTTACATTGCTTGGACCTTCTTTCCTACAGCGGTGCTTCTACAAAATATTTAGACTGTAACACTGAGTCCCACATGTTTTATAGAATAGAATTTGACGCAGAACATCGTTTTCTGCTGGGTATTTTTCTTGAAACATGTCCGTGGGAATATCAGCGAGGCGGCGACGTAGGGATATCAGACCGTGAACAAAAGTCGCACGGCGGCTAACGGCGCAGCGAAGATACTAGCTAACTCCTGAAGAGAAGTTAAGTGACTGCTGCGATTATCATAGATATGCCCCTAAGAACTGATACAATATAAAGCCTTCTGAATAGTCTAAAATGCGAGAGCCTTAGGCGGGCTTCGCTCCCCCTGGCGGGAACACCGCTATATACGGGATCATGAGGCCCCGTTTATGAATATTAATTAGCCTTTGGCCTCCTCTTCGCTGATTGGCTAGGTCTTTGATTCAATTAACTCTCCGGCTGACGCGCACAGGTGTGGCTCTGTGCGGGGTCACGGAAGGTCACGTCAGGAGGCCAAAAGAAAACAAATTTCCCCTCAGAAAAGTGCCAAAATTAATCATTTTAAAGTTGTTTATGTCAAAAATTTTACTTGAATCTTGTTACCAAGTATCTAATGCCTATCTATACCAAATTTCAGGTCATTTAATTGTAATACCAGGGTACAGGAGCCAAAAGTGTCCTTTTTTGGTCAAAAATTGGCCAAAAATCGCAAAAATAAGCATTTTGTTGCACTGTACACCAAAAGTGTTATTGAATTTATATGAAAGGATCATCAAGGCACATCTGTGTTAAATTTCAGCTCATTCGGTTGCAATACCAAGGTACAGGAGCCAAAAGTGTCCTTTTTTGGTCAAAAATTGGCAAAAAATCGCAAAAATAAGCATTTTGTTGTACTGTACACCAAAAGTGTTATTGAATTGATATGAGGGCATTATCAAGGCACATCTCTGTCAAATTTCAGCTCATTTGGTTGTAATACCAGGGTACAGGGGCCAAAAGTGTCCTTTTTTGGTCAAAAATTGGTAAAAAAATCGCAAAAATAAGCATTTTGTTGTACTGTACACCAAAAGTGTTATCGAATTTATATGGGGGCATTATCAAGGCACATCTCTGTCAGATTTCAGCTCATTTGGTTGTAATACCAGGGTACAGGGGCCAAAATATACAGTTTTGGTCTAAAATTGACCAAAAAATCTCAATAAAATCATTTTAGAGGCAGATATGAAAAAAATGGGAAAAAAGCATCAAGGTATTGGCCCACTCTACCCCTGTGCCGAATTTCAGGTCATTCGGTCCAGGAACGGCGGAGATGAATCACTTTGAAGATTTGACAGGAGAAAGAAAGAAAGAAAGAAAGAAACATTACGAATACAATATATTTCACCATACTATGTATGGCTGAAATATAATGAGAAGATGGTGAAAATGTACATGGAAGCTTTGTGCTAGAAGTAGATCTTCATGACCTGTTTGCAACTTTTTTATCAAGGCAGAAAATTTGCACATCTACCTTCAACCCTCCCACAATCATCAAGTACAGCACTACAGCATGTAGCGTTGTACCTGTAGTTCTTAGCACATTTGCTGTGGCAGAAAACATCATGTCTGTCTGTGCACTGCCGAAGATTTCAAAATCAAAGCTTAACAGTAAGGTGGGTCTTTCTTCGGAGGAGACTCTTTCCGGTGGCGTCTCAGAGAGAATTATACCATCACAACCATTGTTACACATGCAAATGACAGGGGTAGAAAAAAAAACACATGGCGCTAAACATGACAAACCCTCAGAAAAAAGACCCACTACTTTATGGTACACTTTGGGTGCAGCATGCAGTTTACACAATTTGTGAATCAACATCACATCCACATTAGCTGGACATTACAACAGCAGTTGGAAATGAATCACTAAGTAGCATCTGTTGGAAGAACTTAGGGGTTCCAAATGTGAATGCCAACATCCCAAGCAAGCAAGGATTGCTTTTCCATGTGTATTCAGAATCTGAATTTGGGATGTGATATTTTCTGGATGTCCAAAGAAAAACAGAACAAACAATTTTTATGGACCCCTTGCTTGTATGATGATGATGGATGAGACATTCAGTTTGGTTTATCCTATCTGGTCTTCCAACAGTCATCAAGTTTAGAGCTACAATTTCAACAATATCTCCATCTGAAAGCTGGCCTCAGATTTATGCAATTACACTGTCTTGGTGCATTCAAGGTAGAAGCAGCTCCCCAAAGCTGGCAATAGAGTAGTGGGTCTCTTTGAGCAAGGGCACCCCAACACTCCTACAGAGGGGGAGGAGAGAAAGAGAGAGACATGAAGGGATGAACAGTGTGGAAGACTTAATGTTTTCTGTGTAAGAAACATGGCCCTGATATAATTATCACTGACATGGCTTGTACAAAGTGTATAACCTTCAAGTTGGTTTAAGCCAAACAGGTGTCATTTAGTATTGGTACATCAGTGTAGACACTCTCACAATTTTTGAAGGAAAATTCCGAATCATATTCTAAACACTGCCACCATTGTCTCACCTTCAACTGCAATCACGTGTCTATGGTTGAAATTACAAAACAATTCTCTCCCTCTTCTATCGTTTCTAGGAACAGCAAGATTCCAACACTGTTCTTATTAGTTTTGAAAATATCCCCAATATACTATCAATTTCCAGAATGTCAGAAATGGAACATAGCATTACTTTATGAAAACATCTTCTTCAGTTCTAACTCTTTCACTGACAACCAATATAATTGTTTAGGTGATGACATACAGTGTGTAGAAAATGCTAAATGAACTGGGTATGAAATGGTTATGCAAAATAATGATGAACAAACCAAAAAAATCTGATGGTTCTTTCAGCAGGAAATGAAAATGTATTGGGTAAGAGTCATGTCCTCATCCTTCAATGTCCCTTCGTTTTCAAGCTTGTCATCCGAAAGCAAACAAAATATATGTTGTCATGAGTTAATCTAACATTACTACTTCGGCACTCTTTGGATTCTAACCTAAAAATACAATTTGCCTGATGTGGTGTATGTGAAAGATACATGTTGAAAGAAAATCTATACTTAACAACTAATCAAATTCAAATGTGTGTACTCACATTGCTGACTGCTGTCAGAGAGAGGACGGACGTAATTGGATGGAAACAGCCCAGTTCGGCCCTCCACTGTGCCTTTCCACCAATCAGCATCCTCCTTTGCTATGACAGTTATTGTCTGGCCTGCCTTGAAGGAGAGTTCGTCGTCTTGGCCTGCATTGTAGTCGTACATGGCTGTCACATCAAAACCTGGAGGGAAAACATATCAATCTTTAGATGATCTTTCACTTCATCAGGCAAAATATTACCTTTTCCTTTTATGAAGCAGCAGGAAAATATCTTCTACATGTATGGACTCCTGACGCTAAAAGAAAGTACATGTAGGTATGCCATACATTGCTTGAGAAACTGGTTGAGACTGAAACATGCTTATGTGGAAAGACCCGATCAACACAATGTATGACAAGGCATACTGGCCTCTGAACTTTGTGTATTCTCAAACTCTTTCAAAGAGTAGGCAGATAGATGTTAAGTTACCCTTTGTCAATAACTTAAGACCTTACAAAATCTAGATATTAGTATATTGTACAACATTATCAAAAACCTTTCTGTGACAAATACCCCCTGATACCATAGTGCACTTACTTGTAGCTGCTGCTGGTGCAGGTGATGCTGAGGTTGTAGCAATTGGTACACTTTCCTCTTGCTGAAATAGACAAAAAATCAAGACAGATATTAGCAATGACTAAACATGAACAATTACAACAAAAATAAAGGAAGAAAGATTATAAATAATTTGTTGTATTTTTTAAAGAACTTCCAATAGACTTCCATCTTTTCCTCTTCTAGCAACAACAACCTGATAGTCTCACTTATGTTCTATTTCTGATAAAAGTACTTTTGAATACAAAGCACAATGAGGCAAACTTAACATATATTTGTATATTGAAAGCTAAAACTAAAGGTGATCAAGAAAACACCTAAGATATAATTCATAAGCATCATCATCAGTAGTGCCATACTCACCACAGCAGACATGGTGGGGGTAGTTGACACGGTGAGGGGGGACGCAGACTTGATGGAATCTGTGGGGGTGGACTTCCCACTTCCACCTGCACCCAGCAGCTTGACATAGTTGGCAGGGAACCAGCCGACCTGCCGCTTCTGTCCTCGAGCCTGCAGATGGAACATTTCAAACAAAACCTGTTATACTTAACTGCCATGTAACACTTGGTTACAAAATACATTTAGTACATACTATTAAGCTGATTCACCATTTCCATGCTGAGTTTTCTGTGATTGTGAAGAAAGGTAAGACCAAATTGGACACTAATGTGGGATCAATTGTTGCACTGTATCTTCATCAGGGCTCTTTCTGGAAGATACAAGCCATCAAAACTATATAAAGACTTTGACTTGATTCAACTCAGTGGCAGCAATAGGCTGACCCGTTAAACGAATAGAAAAGTTTTGACAGAGGTCTGTATGTGTAATTGTGAGCTGTTTCTAATACTTGACAAGATGGTAACTTTTCTCCGAAAGTCCTTTTTTTAGGCAGCAAATTTGCTTGGGACATGTAAGACATGTTTCTATACTTTATTGAATCTACAATTTGGCATCATCCACCAAAACATCTTGGAATAGCTCTGAGCTAGACAAGTATTTTTGGATCCGGGCCATCTTTGCACTTAATGGTCACTTTAAAACAATATTTATAAGTCAGCTTGAACAGACTGCTGGAACATCCAATAACAAACTTCTGGCCATTACAATAACTTCAGAACTTTTCATCTGTGTTTTCTCTAGCAAGACACACCATTGACATTGTCAGACCAGTGCCACTGTTTATTTATACTGAAGTTCAAAGGAGTGAAACATTGGTAGAGGCTTTGAGAAAAAGTATAATATACATACTTGTCTAAGGGTAAAAGTTCATCTGTGTTGGCAGAAACCATTCTGTAGCAGACTTGTTTTTGCCCGGACTTGTCTAGTTTTAGGACTTAAAATGTTGAACGAATGGAACATATGATTGAATGTATAAAAGTAAAAGAAGATGACGAATTTCTAATTCGTACCTGTAGTTCACCCTCCCACCATCCAGAGCCGTTCTTCTTCTTCACCTTGATGAACTGCCCCGGGGACAGGGACAGTTGTTCGTCTCCCTGTGCCTGGTACGCAGCTATAACCTGGGCTATCTCTGTAATTAAACACACAACAACATCATCCTGTCACTGGTCTTAACATGTTAGGCCATTATAAACACAGCTAATTTTAGCTTGGGCTTTGCTGAAATGCCTTGGCTTACATGAAAAAACATACATACCTACTGACAGTGGACTAGACACACTACAATACATAAGTCATGTACAGAAAATGTACTAAAACACAATCAAAACTATTCCAATCCAATCAAAACTAAACAAAATGAAAAGCATCACATAACATACAAGAGTATGCCCGTCTGACATTTGGGATTGGCCTTAAGTTGGACAACGTGTACATACCTGGTCTCTTTGTTGATCTTGTGGAGGTAATCTAGGAAAGCAATAACATATTCTGTTAGTTTACCAGAACTCATCAAAAACAATATTTCAATCATCACTCTAAGTAGGTGATATCTGCCATTCCTGTAAGTTACCTGGAAAACTTTGGGCAGACGGGACGCCACAGCCTTCTTACCGAGGCTCATACTTGCTCTACTTGCTCTAGAGCCCTAGAGCTAAGAGCACAATCTCATCATGCCTAACCTTAGGGGTCTTGCAGGGAGCATCTCAACACTCAAAAACAGTTCCCAAAAGTACTCTATTCACAACATGAGAGTCAGAATATACGTTTTTCTCTCTTTTTTGCTGAGTTGCTATTTATACTATTCTGAGGGATGTAATAATAATTTGAGTTTAGGCTGCTAGTTGTTAAGAAAAAAAGCCTATCAAGCTAATGTGTTGGATTACAAGAAGTTTTGAATGCAAACACTGAAAGACAAACTATGATTACAAAGTCTGGCATTGCTCAGATTACGCCTTGGGGAAACTTCACTGCAATCTGTATTCTGGGTTTATCTCTGGAATGCTAACAGGAAGTTGAGCAGGGTAGGCACATTCAAGTATAAATCTTGGAGTGAGAGGTGTAAAGGGGTTGTCAGAGAGACATGGCAAATATGTCTACAATGTGAGTCAACACAAATGTGTCAGCAAATTGGTCAGAATTCTTACACAAAACTTGTATCCAAAAACCTATGTTATCATAAATTTCACTTCAACAGTGCAGTATGGTAATGGTATCTTTAAAGATTACTCTTAATGTTGTCTTCAGAATGAATCTAAGCACATTAGATACAATGTATCAAAGTACAGTCAAGTTTTGACAAGTCTGAAATGAAATAGGAATGATTTAAAGGTGAGATTTTACATGTGCAACAGTGGCACTGATTGTCTATTTGTTTTCTATCAACATTTTGTCCTTATCAATGCAACAGTCACAACAGCATCTTAAATATTGGTGACTTCTCCAACATTCCTATTAACAATGTAACAAAGAGACTCAGTGTTCCCTGGCAGGGGTGCATGTTTGCTTGTTCTGGCACAAATCCAGTGACATTTAATCAGTGGCACTGCTTTGAAGGGACAGTTTTGAAGGATTACTGCTTACAGTGTTTTTACTGAACAAAGTGAAACACATCTGGTCTGTAAGTAGACTAGACAGACCAATTATGTCCTGATGAGGCTGTTGTAGTTAGAAAAGGCTTGTCCTGTTCCTATTCATGTAGGTGTTGAATTCTATCACAGTGACAGAATACCTTAATCTAAACGAGGATTTCAAGCAGGAAATGTGGCAGACTTTTAGTTGTAAGTAAGGTTGAAAACAGCTGCAAGTTACTATGAAAATGGCTGACAATTCTTATTACCTTGATGGTATAATTATTCTTCTCTTAGTAAGTCAAATTTTATTAGTTGCGGTAAAATATATATATACTTACTTAAAATATGACAAAAGATAGTACAGCAGTATGCATAAGATGAGGTGCTTAGACAATGGAGTGAAGTGAAGTGAAATGAATAGAATGTGTGAAGCCATTATTTCTGATGATACTGCACTATGTTACAAATAAAAGGAAAGATGCTAAGATCTAGAGTTCTAATGCTATATAACTTGACTGTTAAGTGGTGGTGTACCTAATACAGATTTGTCAAATTGTGTGCAAAATCTCTTCTTGCAAAATATAAACTTGTGATACACATGAATTTGATATTTCCTCTTTTGCTCCAGAGATGTAATTTAAGTGACTGTATAGATTTCACAGCTTATTATGTAGGTACACAACCCCTAAAGCTAAGGGAACAACCCGCCGTACGTACAAATACTGCTGTCTACGTGCCAAAACGTGGGAAATCTTTTGGGATCCGTAAGTGGTAAGTACCACCTTTGTACAAACTCGTAGGGAATCCGACGGATTTGGGAGCACGCAGACACACCATAGAACTTTACGTGCAGGCAAAACTTTGTGTGCCATCGGGCTGCGGATTCGCCCCTCGTATGTGCCAGTACGGGCGACGTGCCTGCCCTGTACAGCCTGAACATTTTCAGAAATACGTGGCGGACGTGGCCTCTCCCAAAAAAACGTACGGACAAATTCCACGTACGGCGGCTTGTGCCCTTAGCTTTAGACACAGTCTAAGAAAGAGACACAGTCTAAGAAAGAGGATGAATGGTTACATTGTCTTCCATGGGTTGCTTTGGTGGAGGCTGCTGCTGAGTCACCTCCTAAGTTGATACATACACATGGAAGAAGAGAAACAACACATAACCATGTTAATGAGCTGGAAGGGAAGTCTGGGGTTAAATAAAGCACACCTTTAGGAAATTCGAAAATTAGATCACCATGATTCTACATCCTAAAAGCTCAGAGAAGACTGTAATAAAGCACAGCTTCAGGAAAAGTAAATCACCAAGATTCTACATCGGATTCCTATTAGTAAGAGCTTAGTTGTTCTCATACATGTTATATACAGATTTTAACAAGATAGATTCCAAGCAGA
The DNA here is from genome assembly GCF_000003815.2 of Branchiostoma floridae. Classification (NCBI taxonomy): domain Eukaryota; kingdom Metazoa; phylum Chordata; class Leptocardii; order Amphioxiformes; family Branchiostomatidae; genus Branchiostoma; species Branchiostoma floridae. The sequence continues at coordinate 8,812,659 of NC_049987.1, read as the reverse complement.
ATACTTATGGAAGACAATTATCTGTTGACTCTAAGTACTACTAATGTACAAAATGTATAGTTAGTACTCAATGCCCCTATCATACATTGCAAATAGGTGTTAGAACACTACATTCTACAAAGAAAGTGAAAGACTACTGACAATAGTGGTGAGATTTTATCCAAGTTAAATTTGTTACAACCAATTTTTGACAATATGTACCTCGAAAGGTACACCCATCTCCTCCATTTCTCTCAATTTCTCCCATTCATCCTGAAAATGACCAGGAGCAAACGTAAAGATGACATCATTGTATTATGTTTCTGGTGTACAGGTTCAGTAACAATCATGAATCACTGGTTTTCATGACTACCAAATTTCCTTCCTTTTCCTAACTCAAATCTAGAATGATGTAGATACATGCAGCTGCTAATACTTAGGCCTTTTTTTATAATACAAACAAAAATTGTCTTCAGACCTTTTTTCCATTTTTGTTACCATCTAAAACCATGTTGCTGCATTGAAATGTTTGATTTCAAATTCAGCTCTACAGCTGACTGTTTGCAAGGCTGAAATGTTTTCATTGATAAGTTGCAGAATAAATTTGTTTATGTTAGTAGGTAGAAAAAGCAGGGAAAGTAGCGAACCTCAGTAGCCATTGTGTCCAGTGCTATGTCCTGTGCTATGTCCTGGGCTAAGTCCTTTTGCCCATCACCAGAAGTCTGAGAACAAGCAGTGGAAAGGGAAGTAGAGGGGTTAACAAACACCAGAGAGATGTCTAGAGAGTTGTTACATCTTGAAACAACATTGACACCAAGCACAGCTAGTCTAAAACAAAGTTCAAGTTATAACAATTCTACACTATATGTACATGTATTCATGGATAGGGAAAGGGTTAGAAAGAGTCGTTATCAATGACAAAGTTCACCTCTTAAGCACCCTGAAGGCTGTTTAATTCACAGACAAATTAGAGTAGATATTATTTCACAATGTGTAGTACTAACAAAGTTGACTGTAACGGTAACTTCTGTGTAATGATGTGTAAGGTAAATAAGTGAAAGAAACTCAAACTAAAACTACATGGCATGTATATGAATAAAACAAAGATAATTCACATTTGAGAAACTCAGAAAAACTCCTTCCAGTCCTACAACTTGCACCAAAAACAACATTGATTGAGCACCACTTCAAATTTTCAGATTCCTCATTGTTCAGTGCCAACTAAATTATCATACTGTGGAGATGATTCCTTCATGATGATTGCACCTCTGTCTTGTTTGTAAGTTTTATCATAATCAGAGTGGGAATACCAGCAATATAATTATATACCTCATCTGTCAGTGCGAGGGTTATCTGTGAGGAACCACAAGAATGTAAAATGAAGAAAAACATTTTTCCAAAAACTCTGCAAAATTCAAAGTGTTGTAGAAGATGACAGCACTTTGAATAATATACAAAATGTACTTTTGATTAACATTTATTCGAGCTACTCATACATGTATCTGAAAAAAAGGTGTGTTAGGGAAATCTCTAGTGAAACACTCCCCAGGTACTATTGTACAGATTAGACATGCTGGAGTTGGGGACATTAACTGCAATGAGGATCTCTTTAAATATGTTATTTTTTCCAGGGTGGCAGATATGTGACCTGGAAGATAATTGTTATAACTAAAATATAGAGAGCCCTGCAAGGGACTGAAACCAATATCACAATGAGTTCCCTTTGCATTTTTTTCCAACTATGCACTACACATGGCCTCTGCATGTTGGCCAATACAGGAACTCCGTCAGAAACCTACCGTGATTGTAGGTATGTCTTGCTCCTCCTTCAACCTAACATAGTTTGCAGGAAAGATGCCTGACCGGTCCCCTACGCTCCCCTCCCACCAGTCTCCCTCCTGCTTGGTGACCAGGATGACTTCACCCACCATGAAGGTCAGGTCTCCAGGCTCCGCTGATGTGTATGTGTACAACGCAACACATTCTAGGAAGGCAAGACCAAAATCATTTTATTACTTACAGTACATTCACTATACAAGTCCACTTTGCCATTGTCATACTATCAGAAACTGACAGCATTTGATAGGATACATTGTAGTACTGTTGTTCATATCATGTCCTGCAAAAATCAGCTGTCTTCTTAAGGAAAATGCTGTCTTAGATCCTTGTCAGCGGTTGGTCTGCTTGAAAATTTTACTGCATAAAAATCGTACTATTACCTATAATGACTGTGATTACAAATTGTAAATGTGCTGATACAAACAGCAGCCTTACTGGTTGGCATATTACACTTGTGGGACTTTTCAATGTCTGAGACAGTTCAATGTCTGCGACAGTTAAGTTGTTAATTGTCCCCACCTGTTCCTGCTGGTTGTGCTGTAGGTTTGGCCTCCTGCGGCGGAGGGGTCGGGGCCTGTCCCAGCGGGGTGGATGCTTGTGAACCAGGGCTATTCATACAGAAAAAAAGACATTTAAAGTAACATCAGCTGCCTGATTAAAAGTTACCGCAAAGATCAATGATGTGAAGATGGAATTCCTTACCAAAAAGAAAAACACCAGAGACTATACGACTTTTATGCAACACTTTACTCTTTCAAGCAACTACAGAAAGGAGCTTGCAGTAATAATGACAAGTGGTAGGGGTCTCTTCTTTAGAGCTCTTATAAAACATGCAAATATCGAAGTCTACAATATCATGATCTTACCTAGCTTTCTTTGCAGGGGCAGAGATGAGCTTGACATAGGACTTTGGGAACCAGCCCACCTGAAACATACATTTAAGTCATGAAATACAACAAAAGGTACTGAGACATGATACAAACTTACTTATAGTTACAAAATAATGTACTGTGTAACTATAACTAGTTGCTACTTGTTTCAATGAGTCGTCTATACAATGAGCTGCAAAGTCTATATTAATGCAAGCACTTCATGCAAAGAATGTGGGTTAAAGGTTTCAATCTTTTTTAAATCTCATTCATTTGCATGTAGTAATAGCAACGTAAGTGCTGACATATAGAAAAGAAACATGCTAGGGGGTAGAAAAGACGCCGCAATGACTAGTTTGGTTGTCATAAATGGTTGTAGAACTTGGATTTATACTTTTTTTTTCTTGAACGATGATGTCACATGTGTACCTTGCCATCCAGCTCTCCTGACCACCACATTTCTGCTTGCTCCTTGATTGTAATGATGTCGTTCTTGTTGAAGCTGAGGTGATTATCCTTCTTGGCTCTCCAGGGGTACAGGGCTTGTGCCTGCAGTCCCTCAGGTGCAGCCTGTCCCTGTAAGGAGTTGTACATATATGATCAAGGGCATCTTGACTTGGGTGTTGTGAGCATGAGAATAACATCATGTAATCTCAAAACCTCAAAACTTTTTCTGCTCAGTGATCTTCTGGACAATGGACACATAAAATTAATGAAAACTAATATTCCTCTGTCTCAGGACCTGCATGAATCAAACTACAATAGTACAAAGGCCAGGGTAAAGGAAACAGCTCCTCTAAGGCAGAATCCAACAGCAAAATTATCCGATGCGCAAGTGAGAGCAAGTTCATCCATGATATGTACATGTAAGAGTGTGATAACAAAATGGAAGGGCATTACAGGATGACACATCCCAGAAAAATCCAAAAAATCTGATATCAGGTTTGTATCAACCTTTTTGTGATATGAATACACTGGTATACATTTTGATTGAACAGTAGGTTGCAGTAACCAGTTAGCAACTCCGAATGAGCAGTTCAAGATCTCTTACCTGCCCAGGGGTTGGTGAGGGTGCCTCTGCCTCAGGCTGGGACACACCAAGACTCGTCATCTGGTTGGAGGTGTCTTCTGGTTCCACTTCGGCCACATCTTCAGAGATGCGGCTGTGACACACACAAAGACAACAGTGATGCTACTGTACTAAAGGTGTTAGCTCATAGCTCAAAATTAAGATGACACAAACTTCTGAACACCCCACACTATACCATACAAAAGCACTCCTTCCACCATTCTAGTCTTCAACTGACTGAAGAAGCTATACAAAACAGAGAAACAAAAGGCCTACCGTGATGAAACTTTAGTGTACTACCATTGCAATAGTTTATCATATAATTACAAAATAAGAAAGGCAGCTTAGCCTAATACAATAATTGAAACAACTAAATGTAACTTGAAGTTATTACAGTGAGTATAGAGTGAGTGTTCTTTTATATGAATGGAAGAAGATAAGAAAGGATACATTGATAAGAGTACCTGAGTGGCCTCTCCACATCACCATCCTCAGAGGGGAGTCTTTCCACATAGTTAGCTGGGAACCAGCCAGTCCGCCCTTTGCACTCACCACCTAACCAGCCGGGCTCTGCGTCCTCCTGGACTTCTGGGATCTGAAACGGGAAATCACACATTCTGTTTGCTTCATCCAATAATGCTGACAACATTTCCCTTCATACAGCTATGTCAAACATGGCAGAAAATTTTTTTTTGCCAAAAATCTATCCTGTCATATTTGACAGCACTCAGTGATCTGGAAACATTGGTGAACCCCTAAAAATTGCATGATGATCGAGAACACCAGGTTTATCAATGCTTAAAATGTCACTTAGAGCTCAAAACTCCTCAGTCAATCAATTTTCATGCTGTGTGACAGATGCAATGGTAGGCAGTCAGCTACCTTCAAAGTTCCTCCCCCTCCTCCCTCATTGTATCAAGTATTGATAAATATACTACCAAGACAATGTCTCCACGTTGTAGTGACATCTCATCATCATTCCTCGCCTCAAAGTTATAGATAGCCTGGTACCGCAACAGCTTCCCGCCCCCCTCCTTTGGCGACAATGGACCTGGAAAAGATTGAGGACGACACCATCAGACTCACAGTCATCCAAAAGTTGCGTCTCAAGGTACAAGCCTTAATCATTCACCACTGCAGCACAGATTAGTGGGGTATATGAAGGTTAAAGTGGAATCATTACATCATTGCTTCTGGTTAGCTGCCACACCATGCCATTTGGACAAACTATAATGTCCTACTATTTTGTTCCAAATTGTATTTCATATTCGACAAGCATCTTTTGTTTTACTCTACTGTATTTCAAAAGTTATCAATTAGATTGAATGCATCACCAAGCAGGTCTAAGTGTGTTAGCAAGATGAATCAAAAGGACAACACAAAGAAGGGTCCTGGGAGCAAAAGATTGTCAGATCATCACCACTCATTCATGAATTAGTGCTATCACCAGTATTAAACTCAGAAAATCATGGTTTGCACAGAGCAGAGGTAGAATTGTGCGTGGTTAATCAAGCCATGCAAAGGGGCTCAAAAGGCCCCATTTCTGGGGCCAGTCAGCCAGCCCAAGAGAAGTACAAGGCCCCACACCTCCAAAGTTCAGAGCAGGATGAGTGACTGATTCCATTTCCAGACCCACTGTGAGTGAAACAGTAAATACACCAGGTTATCAATTTACCCTTCTTCTTGCTGCTGCTTAAAAAAATTCTTCTTAGCCTTTAGGATGTTTTTAATCTGCTATTTCTTGAATATGAAATGCTCTTTTTTCTTGCAGGTTTTTACAGAATTCGACTATCAATGATTTGGAAACCCTGCCATTTTCTGATGTAGAGAAAAATACAAGCAGAAGTCAAAGTTTCTATTATTTGCTGAATTTAGAAAAGAAGTCACTACAACTTTGTCATTTAGAATAAAAAAGTGGTTTATAAAAGTTTTACAAATCAGTGACAGGTTTTAACCATTTTGGTAATTTTAACAAGCCTCTTCATATGCAAGTTTTCTATAAACAAAAATGTACCTTATTAATCGTAGAGATTTTTTCAATAGACCCTTAAAAACAGGCCAAGGTCTTAAGAAACTACCCTGTTAATGTCCTATCATAATGATTGTAAAATTTAAAAGCAGCAAGAATAGAGAATGAACTAAATTGTAAGCTTGGGCAAGCTTTATGGCACTGTGAAGAAAAAACAATGTAAGCATTGCATACATAAACACTGGGATATGGTCACCTTCAACCATCTAAACCTTATACCCTGGAAAAGTTAGACTCGTGATGAAATTTCAAACAAGTGAAGGAAAAAAGGAAAGAAGACAAGACATTGTACAAGTAGGCAAAGATTTATGTGATAAAAGAAAAGGGAAATTACTTTCTGGAGGCTGCTCTACTGAAGAGGGAATATTGTCTATTGGTTCCACTATTCTCAAAGGCTCCATAGACAACTCCTCGTTGTCTGCTACAAAACACAGGGAGAACAAGATAGGAACAAAAGTCAGAGGAACATAAAACTTGGGAAACTGAAAAGTACAAACATTATAATTACAATGGGTACAATAAACATCACTTATTGGCTCTCAATGTGGAGATACATAACAACAGTTATATTTTTTTCACACATTTTCAATTGTATGCTCAAGGACATATTCTTCCCAATACACATGTAGTATCATAATGAATAATGATGCCATAGTATTCCAAATCTATGCTATTGATACATTTGAACTAGATGCATGTATTTGTAATGCATGTATTTGTAACATGTTATTCTTTCAATCAAAGAGCCATATAGTAAACCTGAAGTATGATTAACTACACAGTATAAGTAGGGTATGTATTACTTATCACACAGTAGATAATTAGTGTTATATAAAGAGAAGTAAGATATTTACTTTTGGCAGCAGGCTCTGGGGTAATACTTGTTGGTTGGAAAGCATCAAAGCCACCTGCAAAAGCATCAGTGGCAAAGAAATCTGAATTTTCTGAAAGAGAGGTACCATGCAGGAGTTAGTGTGTTACGAATGGGTATCACCATGTTCACGCTTGTAAAGAAAACTGTCAAGCAATATCATTTCATGTCACATTTGTTAATGAAAGCTTTTTTTAAAAACCCAAATCATTCCCAATACATTGCTTTCATACCCTTTACTATTAGCAAATTCAACAAGCAAGGATACATATTTTACATGAAAGAGTGAGTACCCATGCAAGGAATGAACCAACTGGTGTAAGGCCTTTTTAAAGTCAATGATGCTTTTAACTATTTTCAATGAGGACTAAGCCATGTAAAATTGAATATTCTTGTCATTGGTTAATTGTGCTTTTTGGACAGGCCTGTATATGCACACATCTAAACCTAATCAAAATTCCAGTAAAGTATACACTATACATGTACATTCACTTACATGTACAACATCACAGTATTAGTTAGGCTTCTACATAATTATGAGTAGATGAACATGATGATACAATGTGTGTGCACTGTTAGTTGTACATTTTTTGTATAAATTTGAAGGTGGCCAAATCGAAACCACCTTTTGTTATATTGAGCGCATTTGTGCCTTACTCATTGCAATACTGTATACATATATAGAAAATAAATCTAAAAACAAAAACAATCATGCAAACAAACTCAGTTCCATGCAACCAAAAAGACAAGTCAACAAAATGCAAAGGAAAATAAGATTACTTTCTACTGGTTTCTTCTGCAAGCTTGCCGCTGATTGAAAAGCATTCATTTGGGATTTGAATGCTTGCGCAAAGAAGTCATCACCATCTGTAAATGCAATGCAATCACTATCATAGGCAAATCACATGCACTAAGGCAGTTAATACTGACAACATGCAACGCAAAATCATGCTCAAATGCTAATGACAATTAACTGAAAATCTCAGGCTATGATTGCCAATTGAAAACTGCCGCAAAGACTTAATGCTCAGAATCTGCAGAAAATTAGATGTATAAGTTGAATATTAAGATGAAGTCTTAGATGGACAGAGGAAGTTCAGTCAAAAGTACTCTATCAGCAAAATTGTAAGTAAAACACACCATTTTCTTGGTGGTGTTATTTCTTGCGAAGCACAGCTTACAGAGCAAAGCTAAGTAAAAATGAGCAACCTTATTTTTAAACCGTGCACTTCAAACCTGACAGGCATGTGTATGAAGCACAAGCTAAGATAAAGAATGCCTTGAAATTCATATCATTAAGGCCTATACATGTGCTGTGAACTTGCAAATACATTGCAATATCCTTGTAAACTACTACTGAGCAATCATAAGGTTCTTTCTAATTTCAAATGCTGCTGACTTAAATCCCTGAGAAAATTTCTTGTCAATCAGTGACAGGAAAAGCCTCCTTTTGATATTACTTCCTCTGTCCTGTCTCCTGTTAGCATTCAGACTCTGATGAGGATTAGTGGAGAACGGTTATTACTTTCTACTGGCGCCTGGGTGGATTTAAACGGATCATCTGCTTCGGCTGTTTTGAATGGATCATCTGCCTCAGACGTTTTAAACGGATCCTCTGGAGTTGTGGTACTTTGAAAAGGGTCTTCGGCAGTTTTGAAAGGGTCTTCTGTATTTTTGAATGGGTCTTCGGCAAAGGCATCTTTATCTGGGGGAAGAGACAACACAAGAATACACAACTACACTACAAATAACAGCTATGGCTAGCCTGCATGCATTATACACTGTACTAAATTCACTTTCAGTCTAAATTGATTTTAGATGAGTTAAACAAAAGCAAGACAACTCATTCTCTTACATTATAGGTCATGCAAAACAAGTTCCATGTACAGTCAAACCTGCCCAAGCGACCAACTCTTCTTAGCGATCACCTGGCCATTACGACCGCTTTTTCTCGCTCCCGAAAATTTTCCCCATTCACGTAAGCATTAAATGACTTCTTCACAAAGACCACCTGGCCAACGTGACGGCGACCGCCAAAAATTGGAACCAAATCCCTGCCCATAACGACCGCGTTATTTTCAAATCTTGAGGTGTCATTGATTTGGTGCCAAATTCGGCTAGTATGTGTCGGATTTGACTACCATTACGATGTTATGTTCAAAATAAAGATGGCGGCGGATGAATGTGGGTGTGCTTGCTATTTGCCATTAAACACAACGGAAACCATTTAAACTATGCATCGGGCATGTTTTGAGTCGATACTCTTCTAACCGACAACCTGTCCAAATCGACCGCTTTTGCCCGGTCCCCCAAGTGGTCGTCTTGGGCAGGTTTGACTGTATAAGTACTAAGGAAAAAGTTCTGAAAACCTTCTCTACTGAGAGAACTGATTATACTGAAGACTGCTGGCATGCTCAAATAGAATTATAAGAATGACTTGTAAATAAGGCTATTTCCTCTGACTGAGATAATCATACTCTACACTATCAGCTACGCAAATCAAAATCAATGTTGACTACATGTAAAAGAAAGGAGAGGTTAGGGATAGGATGTGGTGGTTTAAGAGCTGGGTAACGGGTAAGGTATCATTCAGCTTAGAGGATGGTTTGAACCTGGAAGAGAGTCAGCTGTGTAGCCATGGGTTCATGTTTAGGATAGGCCTGTGCAGGGTTTTGTAAACAAGCCAAGGTTGACCAAAGATGGTAAGACTTGAAACGTATCTCCTAAATACTGTAACTGAATACAGTAACTGAAAGTTCAAAATACCGTTGGCGAATGGGTCAGTCTGGTCAGCCATGTTGGCGAAAGGGTCGTGGTCAGCGGGCCACTCTGTCTCGATTTTTGGAGCAGGTGGTCTCTTTGGCGGGGCCGCGGGGGCGGCTGGTTTGGGTGGCGCAGCAGGCCGGGGAGGCGGAGTTTTCCTGGGGATAGAATTAGATAAGACAAATGAAATGGTGACATTCCATGTGAAAGTCTGACAGTTGAATTCAAGGATCACAACTTTGCATAGACTGCACAAATGGCTAAACTGGAGCATGATTGTGGCTGTCTACAGCTCTATCATAAATGGCACGCCAAAAATAGTTACTCAAGCAACTGGATATGGTTCTGAAACGTCTGACCGTTTCAAAACCATATCCAGTTGCTTGAGTAACTATTTTTGGCGTATCTTATTACCTGGATGTCTAACCTACATCGACGTCTATCATAAATGTTTTCAAGTAGTTTCATAATTGTAAAGTTAAGATATGGAAATGGTTTTCCCTTACTTAGAACATTAAACTGTTGATGTAAACTGTTATATTTAGTTTAAACATCACAAGTTGTGAGCTGGAGATGTTTTGGAATATCACAAGAACAGAGCCAAACAAAAGTATGCACAGGAAGGTGCAATGTTGGTAATGTGTAATGGTGGAGGCCCTTGAGACATAAACAAACAAGTCGGGACATAGGGTGGTCAAGACAGGAGGTGTTTTACGACTTAAGGGCCTTCACCTTTGACATACTACCACAGCATCTTGCTAAACAGGCACAATCTAAACCATGAACCTGCTTACATGTACATGACATCACATTATCCTGCTCAGGGCTCGAAATACCTCCTGCATATGCAGATTAGTTCAGGTAACATTGGAGCTGTGCAGGTATTTCTGATGTCTACATGTACCTGCATCTAATCTGCACTGGGTTTTGTACATAAATGTTCTATAATGTAGGTGTATATAGATTGTTATCAGCTGTTATTAACTACCTAATATACAGTATTTAAAAAAATAGCAAATTGGTTCCTGAACAATTTTAGCATGATGCATACCTCCTAAATTCAGAGTGGTGCAAGTAAAATTTTTCTGGTGCAGGTAATTTTCAATGTTACCTGCACCAGTGCAGGTATGCAGAAAAAAGTATGTCAAGCCCTGCTTCTAAGTTAAAAAATATACATACGTCTTGGATTCTTGGTCCCGTAGTCTCTGGATCTCCTCTGCGGCACGTTTTGCCCGTTCTACCTCCTCCATCTTCTTCTTCTCCTCCTCCTCCCGGTGTGCTCGTGCTGCCGCCTCCACGTTGTACTGCTGACCCTTCATCTGCAGTCTCTGGATCTCTCGATTTGTTGTTCCCATTCCGTCTTTTAATTGCTGGGAAAAAAGCATTGGAACTTGTATGACCTTGTATTGTAGATGATTGATACAGTAACTAAAATAATGTATAATATAGTTTCATATCACAACTGTACAAAACAGTTTGATAGCGGCATTTAAACAATCATACATGTACATGTACTAGCTGTGTGGGAATGCACATACACATACTAGGCTGATGGTGCGAAAACACCACAATCACACACTAGGGGGCCCAAACTTGACCTTTAACTTTGTGTTCGCAACACCTAATTTCATCATAATACTTTCTGAAGTTACGCTGGCCACAAAAATATCAGGAAACACACACAGAAAGAAAAAACAATAAGTCTATTTCATTCAGGTTACATGAAACTTGTGACAAATGTTTTGGCACTCTCACAAGTTTGGCACCACTTGAGTGTTGTAGATGATTGATACAGTAACTAAAATAATGTATAATACAGTTTCATAGCACAACTGTACAAAACAGCTTGATAGTGGCATTTAAACAATCATACATGTACATGTACTAGCTGTGTGGGAATGCACATACACATACTAGGCTGATGGTGCAAAAACACCACAATCACACACCAGGGGGCCCAAACTTGACCTTTAACTTTGTGTTCGCAACACCTAATTTCATCATAATACTTTCTGAAGTTACGCTGGCCACAAAAATATCAGGAAACACACACAGAAAGAAAAAAACAATAAGTCTATTTCATTCAGGTTACATGAAACTTGTGACAAATGTTTTGGCACTCTCACAAGTTTGGCACCACTTGAGTGTTAACTTTAACTTGAACAGAAAAATATAATTAAGTTTTTTTAAACATTTCTGTTAGCAGTCACAATCAGAATTTACCTTAAGAAGTCCTTGAGTCTGTTCCAGTTCTTTCGTCTTTTCCGTAAGCTCAGCTTCCAGTTTATCCCATTCTGTACGTTCTTTCTGTAGCAGCACCTGCTTGTTGTTGTAGCTGAACCTCACCTGGGCCTGGGAGTCCACTAAACAAGCAAACAAATAAAATAAATAAACAACTTGTCATAGGAGGAAATTATGAAAGAAAATATTGTGGACTTGACACAATGAGTGGCTTGACTATGTGATAAATATGAATACTGTGGACTCTTCAAATGCTTCAAACACAAATCATTTAAGCCAAAGATTTCTCAGGCTCTCAAATTCAAATATCAGTCTCTATGATTTTAAGAAGAAAAGTAATGATGGACCCACGTATGTTTGATGTTCCCGCTTTGGTCCCACTCAATTTATTATTCAAGTCTTCCTTTTCTCTCTTCAGGGCTTCTAGTCTTTGCTTGTATTCCTGGGGAGAAAAATGAACATTCATTTCTTTATCAATACATTTCATTGTCTCTTAGACACACCTGGCATATTTTCCAAAGTAAATCAACATCAAAAATTTTGCCATACAATCCATCCTTTGAATCCTCAGTTGTACTTAAACAAATTGAATTTTCAGCTACAGTTGCAAAACAGCACCTCTTTACAATGCCAGTAATCTTGCTTTGACGTAATACTATCTTTTTGTGACTTTACATGTAGAAATGAAGGGTAAGAAACATACGACTGACCTCCAGTTCATGCTGCATTGTTTCCACCTTAGATGTCCGTGAGATGAGGGTCTGGCTAAGTTGCATGATGGCATCCTTGTGCTCGGAGATGCCTCGGTTAGATTCCTCCAGAGTCTTTTGTAGTCTGTCTCTCTTTTCAGTCTGTGTGCAAAAATATCTTAAGCCTTTGTTGACATGGAAAACATCTAATGTATACACTGTGCATAGAAATTGCAATAAGAATGCACAATTTGTGCTAAATGTAAAGCAGCACAATCAGTAAGATGACATTGAAACAATATCAAAAGAGTTACAATCCCTATTACCACCTAAATATCATGGTCATGGCTTGTCAAGACTCAACATAAGATATACAAAAACGGCAGTTTTGCTGTAGTCCCAAGGAAAGCTGCAAAGGGGCCCCAAATCTAATCAATTCCTTAATAGGATGAGACCCAACCAAATACAAAAGTTCTATCCATAGTTTCTTGACTTATGCTGCTTAACTAAAAATATACACATACATACATATATTCAAATTCTACCATAAACACAGTACTCAGCAAAGGTAAAAACAGACAGGTTAGAAAGCAGATACTAACCACAGTCTGCCACTCGTACACCACTTTGTTCTTGTGTGCCTTGATCTTACACACTTCCTCCTGTAACTTGACCCGCTGGTTCTCCAGAGCTTGCTTCTTCTGACGCTCCAACTCTAACTGACGCTGACGCTCTAGTTCACGTTTGGCCGCCTGCAAAATGGGTAAATCTTCTTAGCACTAAGTGAAGACATCCTCTCATCTTTGTCTAACAATGAGAAATCTAACTGCTCTAATCTAACAACAGAAAACGCATCACTCTCTTTAGAATTGGATTTCATATTCCTCTTATCAAGTCTGTAGCAGTCCCATACATAAAGACGGGAAAGTTTTATACATAAAATTAACATTCACAAGATGTGCTGGTATGATGGCAAGGACATGTGTCAATGTGACAAGTGTCACAGTGCCACCTACTGACCTCTCTTTGTTCTTCAGCTTTCCTCCTTTGCTCTTCTCTTTCCATCTCTATCTCTCTCTGCTTAGCCAGCTGTTTTTCTATCTCCATCTGTCTTCTGCGCTCTTGCTCCAGTCTGCACAAAAATTGACTTTCTGTTAGAGATCTAACTCTCCAGTTAGGATTCAATTATGTATACAAGCTGCTATTAACTCACTGGTCACTAGGAGGCTCTTCTGCACAACGACAGACATAACAACTTTCCATTGTCCCACAAATGACACTGCAAAAGTACATTGAAGTTTTTGTAACTATCAAAATCTATAATCTCTAATGATTACTCTAATCTCAATCCTCAGACCATAATCATACAATTTTGCACCACTCTTAGAAAACCCAGGGTTTTTCTATCTTAGAGGTGGCAAAATTCCAAAGGGCTTTCATTATTAATAAAGTTAGTTGATTGATTGATTTGATTGATTGTATCCTTCCTGCCTTACCTTTCTCTCTCTCTTCTTTCGTGTTCTGCTCTTTCTTCTGCAACTCTTCTTTCCTGTTAATGAAAAAGCGCCAGGTAAGTTCATGGTGATTGCAAGTGTCATGATGCCCCTTGTAAAAGTTCAATAATTCAGATTACTTTATGTTTACCTTTTCCTTCCTTTCTTGCTCCAGGAGTGCTTGTCTTTTCTGTTCCAAAATCTGTTGGCCCAGTTCAAAGTTCTCTCTTTTCTTATCCTCATATGACACTAAAACAAGAACACACAACTGTTATCCCTCTCCTGTGTTAAACCAATATTTATATTTCCTGTGATAAATTTTGCCAGATACATGTAAATGTGCATTTAAAGAAAAAGAAAAAGGAATAAATATTCAGAATGCACATCACAATTCAACAGCTGCCCTACTCTGAATCAACTGTACTTGATACCAAGTTTCAACTGTAAGTGGACTAACTTTTCATGGGTTGGACCTTTTGTGATCCTTCATTACAAATATTTGGAGAGAAACCATTTACATCAAGGTGTTACAACTATCCCTTAACTAAAGGGGGGGGGATAAACTTTCTACAACTCATGATCCACTGCTCATTGAGTCACGTATTGCGCAATATGCCGTCATTAAATCAATGGGTTGCTAATTCCTTAACAAAGACTGTAGTTGTTTAGTCCAAAATTTGTCCAATTATGCTGTTTTTAATAACACTTCTACATTCCTTCAAAATGATTTCTACTAACACAGGTGGACTTTCAAGGTATGTCTATAGAGAAGTTGGCTCACCAGGAGGGATCTGTTTCTTGTCTGCTTCATCTTCACTGCCTGCCCCTGACTGCCCGTCCAGACTGGGCTGTGTGATGAGCTGGGCCACACCTATACCCACAGGGGGCTGCATCATTCCTGTGGGACCTACAGGAGGAGAAACGTAAATTCTTCTTAAACATCATTTCTTAGGACACGATGACATGGCTGTGGATGTGTTGATTCACCTTGTACCCACAACTTTCTTCAGAACCAACCAAAGCATAGGACAGAGAATCAGCCAGTACATTGTGTTGATGAAGGTTAGACATCCAAGTGGTAAGATATACAAGATAACAGTTACTCAAGAAACTCTTTACAATTCTGTCCAGTTCCTTGAGTAATTGTTATATCTTCCAGATGGTACATTGCTGTGTTATACCATGGTAAGAAAGAAGTCATGCTGGAAACCAACAGAGTTAAAAGTTTGTCTTGTATTAGGACCATCTCAAAAGCTAAAGCTTGAGCCAACTGGATAAATTTTGGATTGGGAAACAAAATGTCAGCAACAAAATTTACCAGGCAACAGGAATGATGAAAATAAGTAGGAAAGGATACTTTGCATAATTTTGGATCCAAGTGCATTCATTGCTATATATAATCTATATATTACCCAATCAATGTTATCTACTGTTTCTTATCTAAACTGAGGGCTGTCTTCAGTTTTATTTCTTTGTTGAATATGCTATTTTAAGTTTACAAAAATATAATTTGATTAATCTAATGTCAAGAAGGTCAGGATTTCTATTAATCCCAACAAGCATACTAGTATTTCTGTCCTGGGACAGAAGGATAGGTCCTGGGGATAGCTAGCCCTGTTCATCATCAAAAAAGCAAATATCTTCACATTTTTGAGATGATCCCTGCGTAGACACTCCAGGGTATGTAATGAGAGTTAATCTGCCTTAAGCCACACAACCCTATTACCTCCACCACCTGCATGCCTACAGGGTGTCCCTGCCACACCCACATACCTGGGGACCGCAGGCTACCCCACCCACGCGGGGACACAAGCGAGGCAAACTGGGCGTCTACGAGCAGTGAAATAGAACGACAACCATGGTATGAATGAGATCTGCTGATTGTGCTTCTATTGAAACTTATCAACTTTCACCTATCAACAGCACTGTTTTGATGGTTATTATCTACAACCAACCAGATAAAAATTCAATGCTTTACACAAATACAGGAGTTGGTTTTACTTTAACAAAAAACTGAAAGTTTCAAACTTTTCCAACTAGACTTTCTCTCACATTCACAAGCCACCAACTTGCTTTTGTCAAAGAAATGCTGATAGATACAATGTTACATTGATATGATACATATGTTTTCTGTGGATTACAGGAGAAACAGTATCAGAGAGACTTACAGTCTATTGAGCCACCAACCCACAACACTTACAACAGTGAAACACTACTCCTAGTATGCCCTGATAGTATACCCTTCTCCCTCGCCACCACAATGTTTGTAGGAAACATTGTGTCACCTACCCTTCCTACCTGTCTGGCTTCCTGAGCGCACGCGGCGGTACGACGGGGGCACGAGCTCCTGCGGCAGTGTTCCCGGCAGAGGGCCAGCCTTTGCGACATCTGTCAGGTGCATGGCCAGGACAAACTCTTCCTGTGTCAGCTTTCCATCGTTGTCAACATCTGATAATTGCCTGCACAAGATTCCAAGAATTTGTTTAATATTAGAAAATGAACACAAGAAAAATACTTCGAGGAGGCAAGACAATCCATCAAAACATGTGAAAATCCTTACCAAATTTGTGCTAGTGCTCCCTGTGGTAGACCAGTCTGTAGAAGTATATTCTTGGCCTGTGCACCTAGAATAAGAACGGAACAGAGTAAAAAGGTATGAAACATCCAAACTACACAATATAAATTACTGAATTTCAATGCTTAACCCTGGCTGAAGTTGAGACAAGTTTTTGTCCAAGTACAACTGTTACAGTACATGTATGTTCAGCATGAGTCTATCACACACAATGTGGTACCTGTTATAAAGCCTGTTCTAGACCTGTCGTGGCTGTTGAAGAATTGGTTGTACTTGAGTTTGGACTGGGTCGGTATGGCCCAGTCCGCAGTGAGAGATCCAGCCCGTGCGCGGGTTGGCGACGTGGATAACTCCTGCGAGCCAAACGATGAAGAGCGCTGGAGAGGCATAGCTGACTTGGGAAGAGTCTGGCTTCCACCTGATTAAACATTAACAGAGAGTAAGAAACTTAGTACAATGCTTAACTTTCTTCCAAAACAAAAGTTCACACGGATCAAATTGTCAACGACCACTGTCGCCTTCTTCATCAATACTGATGACCAATCACTTCAGAACGTTTGATCCGTGCGTACTTTTGTGTTGGAAGAAAGAAAGTTTAGTATTGTACTATGATTGCTACCAACACAGATGAGATTCCATGATAAGTAAGAAACTTGTTTCTGAAATGTGCAGTCAAACCTTTTCAAGTGACCATCCCTGCACAAGGACCACCTGGCCAATGTGACCACTTTCTGGTGGTTCCTCCGATAATCTTTACACAAGCATCAACTTTAAAGAACCCTGTCTATGGTGACCACCTGTCCACATAGGCCAGATTGTATTGGTCCGCTGAGTGGTCTTCTTGGGCAGGTTATAGGGTGTATCAGGTACAGGCTTTGAAATACTGGGTGTACATGCACCTAAATCTGGAGATGATTGATAACTCTTGTAGCACTGGTATACAAAAAATATTTGTGTAGTGCTACAATACATAATCTATGTAAAAGTCCTATTCACAATATACAGCATATTGTTGACATTTCAAAACATGACAAATATATATCCTCTATAATATGTCCTTGTTTAAGATTTTTAAATTAGCTGTAGATTTACATTGAAGCTTTGAAAGGAGGCGGTTATGTTTTTAATTATGTTGACATTCCACTTTAATTTATGATGTGCACCTAACTTTAAGGTTAGGTGCACCATTGCCCAAAAAATGAATTTTAAAGCCTGCAGGTAGTTTCAAACAGTAATCTAGTAAAGAACACTATTTCTAATTATCAATAGAATGTTGGTAGACATACATTTTATTCTGAAAGACGCAAGTATCTTATATCATAAATGGTAACATCTGAATGTTATATCATAATACAGTTCATTATAATACAATATATGGATAATGACCTGGGCCATCCTTTGATATTGTAAGATAGCCTTTAAGAAAGAGTAACAGTCAAGAACAAAAAGTCAGAAAAAAGCAAAAGTGTCTTCAGAACAGAAAATAAAAGACTTACTCATGGTTGGACCAGGGGTCATTGACCTCATCATGCCCATGCCACCATTGGCCACAGGGGGTGGCAGCGTGCCATATCCCACCATGCCCTGGGAGACTGAGGCAATCACTGGCTGAGAGCTGGGTATGCTCATGGCTGGACCACACACACAAAATAGATAGGGAAATAATACCTGATGAAATACATGCTCAGAAATATTTAAAAAAAAACAACAGAAAAACTGAAGGTTTTAGAGAAGTCTGGAACATCTGGCAATATCTATTGTGCCTGAAAACAAATATGACATAAAACAAACAGAAAAAGATGTCATCACTAAGGCAATGCCCAAAGAATGTGGGTAGAGAAAATACCATCAATGATACTTGATAGTCCTCTTTTTGTTCAAAGAAACATTGTCTCCTACCTGGGGATGGGAAAGATCCCATGACTGGGGTGGGGGGTCCTTTCAAGCTGGCGGGGAGAACTTTGGGGAGTTCAAAACCTTTCAACTTCATCTGGATGAGTTTCATGGCAATGGAGAATTCGTGCTTGTCCATCCGGCCATCCTGGTTCATATCTGCTAGGCTCCTGAGAATTAGAAATCACAAAGATTATGATTACAAAAATGTTAGGTATATAGGAGGAGTGAAAAAAATTGGGTTGTACTTTTTGCAGCTACTACTACAGAAACTCAATGATGTTGCTTAGGCTTAGGTCACAATTCCCTTCTCGGGGCCCGCCCGGGTAGCCTTCGGAAACGAAAAATATCATATAAAAGGCAGCGAAAGACACAGAACGTAAAGAAAATATTCATAAGCATAATTTGTGTATATTCCTTGATAAACACTTTTCTTTTTCGTTTCCGCAAACATCCCGGCCGGGGCCCGGTTTATAAATGTGACCTAGGCCTTAAGAGGAAGCTGATGGAACAAAAAAAAAAGACTGACCATATCTGGGCCAACACCGGTGGTGGAAGCTGGGACTGCAAGAAGAAATCCTTGGCTTGACCACCTGTGCAATGAAAAGTTATCAACCACACTTTAGTAGCTCACAAAATACAATCTAATAATAGATAAATAGGAGACACCCTATTAAGACTGTGTGAATGCCATTACCCCTTGAAACTGTGGCATAAAATCATCAATTCACACACTGCTGAACATGCATACTGTAATTCCTGATTTTTTCAATGTTCATGGTTTCCACGGTGATGACTGCAACTTGAACTTATCATGATCAATAAAAATATTAGCACTGAATTTTTTTACTCCCATCTGCTGCCACCGTGAACATTTAGTTCTAAAAACAAGTTAAATTTTCTCAGACCGTGAAAGTTTGGTATCGAGAAGACAAAGTGAATTACACTATATTACATTGAAACTGCACCTTACTTTTATGCTACAGAGAGAAGATGTACAGAGAGTAAAACAGACAGAAAACAGACCTGTGATGAAACCATTGACAGGTTTGAGCCCATAGAACTGTGCATCATGCTTGGCCCTCTCCTCCACTGTGATGGCCCACTGGCCTTGGCCTGGGTGAGAAACAAATGTCAAACAAATGGCAATCAGCACATCAATGGAAGTAATTTTTGTACAAAATTGTCTATGGTACCAACAGTCACTTGCCTATTACATAACGGCCTATCAGACTTAATTGAAATCTATTACATGTATTAAATAGAGAGCAAGGATACCAACATAATTTGAATTGATTTCCAAGAGATCATGCTAGCAAAGACTAGCCTTAAGAGCCCCTGTTGATATGATGGGACTCATGAGTTTACATAATCACTCCACTCAGCAGACCGATAAAATAATACTAGATCATAGCTATAATGGGTTACAAAATTATAAGTGGTTCCTACCTGTAAATTAGGGGTTTCTACCTAAACAATATGAGTCTTATGAGGGGTTCCTACCTCCGAATCCTCCTCCCACTTGCGCCATTTTTGTTGCTCGTCACAGCATCACAAGCCTGCAGGCACAGACAAGTACAAAGTGAATAAATGCCACTCACTGATATATGAAAGTGTCTATGTGTCACATGATAATCAACTTACAATGTCTGGGGAATAAATTATGTCAAGAAAGCTTGGTCTTGCCAACCAGATTATTCCTCATTGAGTCATTCAGTCAAAAGTATTTCTTCTTTAGAGGTTATTAATTATCTGGTCTGAAGATTAATGTTAACTCTAAATTATAACATTTTTTTCAGTGCGTGCAGGGTGAGAAAACATTCTAGAATTCTCTAATGATAATCTGACAGAGCATTGCCCCCTTGTCCTAACCATGCACCCCTTTATACTGGGTCAGGGGGGAGCAGATGCTCTTAGTCGGACAAGCAAAAAATTCAGATGCCACATTTTCTGGAAGTGCCACACTGGCGGATCCAGGAATCTGTCAAGGGGGGGGCGCGTTCTTATGACGTGGCCGAAGGCCACGTACGCGCAGCGGAAGCTGCGCGGGGGGAGAGCACGAGAGGGGGGGAACCCCCCTCTCGTAGGGGGGGTCTGGGGGGCCTCCCCCAGGAACTTTTTAAAATCTAGAAGCTGTCTGGTGCATTTTAGAGTCATTTCTGAGCAAATTTGAGCAACGAACTCACACTGATTTTCCTGATATTTTGTTTCTGTCTTGTGGATTTTAGGGATTTTCCCAGTAAATATGACCGCAAGCAACCGCATTGCTTCATTTTCATGTGTGTTAAAATTCGTTTGTGTGCGATCATGGGGAAGGGCGTGCTATTCTGAACGCGCCAACAGTATCGTTTAGAAAACCGGCACCTGATCTCAAACACGAGAATCAGAAATGTAACCAAGATCTAACCAACAGTGTGTAGCTGACGACGTCATCCCATACCCTACAACTTTCCCGTATGTCATTTTTGCTTTTTTGTGCTTTGATCGCGGGCGCGCCTAGTGGACGTTCCATTCATCAGAAATATTTATTGACACGACAAAAGTACAGCGAGTCGACTTTTGTAAGGTCTAACACATGTAAACAACTACTTACAGTACAACTAAACACATATGGATATCTACAGGTATGAATAAGTCAACATATAGGGTCTAGCATGTCATTTACACTATTGGTTCTATGGTATAAGCATTTGTGGAAATATTTGCCTACTTGTACACAGTGAGGGTTATCGCCTCCCAGAATGTTCGTCGGTACGTTGCGTCCGACAGCGCACGTTACTGAAGTTTGAATTTACTAATACCCCCGTCACATGTAGCTAAAATCGATCGGACGACCAGCCTGCGAAGAGGAATGACCCTGACGGGAAGAGGGGAACTCTGCCATTTCTTCGTCGGCATCACGGTCATGCCTCCTCGTAATTTAGAGCTCGAAGACTTGTCGTCCGATCTATTTTAGCTACATGTGACGGGGGTATTAAGGATACAAGTTAAAAATGAAATCTCTTTTGAAATGAGCGCGGTTTTGTTACGTTGTTATCGATTTGTTTGTGTCATCCGCGTAGACCTCCGGTGGCACTGTGTTTGTAAATTGATTTGTCATTTTTTTTTTGGTCATTTTTTTTTTTTTTTGCGGGCCGAAGGGGGGGGCGCGCGCATGGCGCGCCTCCCCCTGGATCCGCCAGTGTGCCAGGAAACTTACTAAAATGGCACCAATGCTCACTGAGGTGGAATCACCACTTTACCCTTTGCTTCAAGTGTAGAAAGGAATTCTAAGGTCAAAGGTTGAAGGAAACATGCTGCCCTGTCAACAGCAGTGGGTTGGGGATAAGTAAGGTAAATAGGATCCAGATGTCAGATCTGTCCTAACTACTACTACAGGTTTACTAAGGCACGATCTACACACAGTTTTTCCCGATATCGGCGAGCCTACAACCTCTCGTCTACAACCTGCCGATCCTAGACTTTTTTGGGTGGGCAGCACAACATTTTTTCCTAGGCCTAATACAAAACCTGACCTAGAAAATTATCCGAGCTGACAATTACCTTCATGAAGAAGATTCTGTTTTTGGTGCAGTATGCCAGTGTGTTTGTGTGTGGTTTTTGTAGACAGAATATTAACAGTTGTGAATGGACTGTCATTCTACTAAGGCGGGTAGGTGTAAAGAAAATGATGGTCAGTCTGCCTGGGTACTAAGGGTTTTGATACGACACAATGATTCCCACAGGGATGGATGCAAGAGGTACGAAGACCTTAAGAACATAAAATGAAAACATTGTCTTCCATCGACCAGCAACTACAAGCTGTAGGATACTGTTGCTGGGACTGAAACAATATAGCATGACGTACAAAGCTGTTGTCATTTTCACATCTGTTACATCACACAAGCTGTTAACTAGTAGTAACTCTTTTGTCATGTGACTGTGAGAGTGGAAAATAGTAATCCAAGTCAAGGCCAAATTGATTTGATTACATGGATGACATCCAAAAGTTTTTAACCATACTTATAAGATGTAATTTAAATCCGTAAATTGAAATTTTGGAAACGGAACTAACGTCATAGAAATAAATTGCCAAAGTAAATTCTGTAGTCAAAGGTGTGTAAAAAAATCATAATCAAAATCTACATGTAACATAGTAAGCTATTTCAGTATTTGTTCAACCTTCCTGAACCACTTAAATTTCATGCTGAACTGGCAACTTTTTTGAGGCCAAATCTTTTTTTTTCTGCACACTCACATGAGTTTTGAAGTTTGCATACAAATTTAAATCAAGTCAACATGGCCTAACTATGTACGGAAGTTGCAAAATCAATTCACAAGGATACATTGCATGTCGTAGCATGTGGCAAAACTGGGCATAGACTATATATGCCAATCAAAAGATCTGGGGTGCCATTTGACAATTTCTGATAGAAGTTAATGTTGAAGATTTATAGTATACAGAATTTATGATGCATGGAAAAGTATGAGTGCATATGGAAGGGGATCAAGTGTACAAGAATGCTGCTGATACCTCCCCTTGAGATTATAAAGTGGTACAGTCCTTCGACCCTGAATCTTGCGGACAGAAGTCCCATCTGGTGAAGCTACCTTCATTTCAGTCATGAATGATTCAGTGGAAAATTCCTGTATGATGTGATTGATTGGCCACCATGTTTTGCAGGTACAATAATAACGGAAGTGAAATGTGTTGGCAAAACAATCAATATTACTAGTATGTGATGAGGGTCACACTGATGACCTTGTTTCCTCTGACTTGTGCCATATATTACACTAAGACTATTGATTAGAATATTCACATGAATACAGTTGGTACAATGCAGTAAATATAGAATTCAATTATTGGCCTCAATGAATATTTTGAATAATTATAGCATTCTGACAATGAAATCACTACTCCAGTCATATGACTATGTGTATGTGTGTACTGCAAAAAGTATCAAATTGCATTCACAATGTGAAATGGTGATCAAATTTCAATTACAAGTAAATCTGGTCGCTACACTTTCATGCACAAGGTATGCATCATCCAATGTTCCCTGTTACAAGATTTTTAGAAACAGATGTGGAAACAACCTTGCTGGTGACCTCTAGTTGTCCTTGACCCCCCCCCCCCCCTCCCGGGAAAATTCCACCTGCCCTTTCTTCTACATGTCTCTGGTAAATCCAATACCAACAGGGAATTCTTAGGGGTATCTTGATGCACATTGCAAGCAGGGTGGATAATTAATCTATTTCTTTCTTTTTCACTGAGATATATATATCTGACATCTCGTAAATACACTATGCAGTACATAGTTGACTGGTCCAAGGGAAGAACAACAATCAGTTCTAAAGGTCAAAATTGCTCTTCCATTTTCCGCTACATTAGTAGAGTCTGATCTTGACTGTAGAACCATTCCACTTCAAGTGCTGTACAATCATGGTACTACAACTACATCATGTAAATTACTGCTCAGACTGAGTGAGAGGAGATCTACATTATAATTATTTGTGACCTTACAAAGGTCATTCAAGTATAAAGGATATCAGGGTAATCTGTCTTCTCACTTGATCAGCATTATCTACACATGTAACAGCTTAGACTGAGATCAAAGTTATTGCTAAGGTCTCATATAATATGCAAGATCTCAGCTGGGACAGATTTTGATGTAAAATACCAAATACCTAAATCCTAGCCCCTCCTCTATCCTTGCCTTTATTAACATATGTACATGCCAAGGCAGGTATGCAAGAAATAGATCATCTTAATTAGTTAGTAGCAAAGTTGTACAGAACATTACATTATGTGCCAATAGGATAGATTGAAAATGTATGACATTTGAAATTTTATGAAAGTGCCACATATTTTATAACAAATGCACTTCGAGTCACCACAGACACTATGAATTGCTTCAGTTATTACATGTAAGGCCTTCACAGAATACTACAGTAGTAAGCTATGTGGTATGTACACGTGCATATACTTAAATTCCGAATTGACTTCAATTTAACCTTTACTTTACTTTACTTTACTATACTTTAAAGGTTTTAGTAATATTTCAATGGCTTGATTGATTCAATCATGTGGTTATACTAGTGCTCATTTACAGCATGGAGTCCCTGCCAAGTTAAAACTTGAGTGGTCTCTCCCAAATGTCAGGGACCAAGTGGAAACTGGAATCACATGATGTGATTCACTGATCATTGATAATGATAACAAAATCAGCACACACCTATCAAGTTCCCTGGGGGCATAAACTGGCTCTAGTATAAATACTATAAGTAAGGGGGCTAGTTCAGGCTCGCTAGTTATGGAAATTGTAATGTTATACATAAGGTGGCTTGCCTAACCAAGACTACAATCAAGAATATACTTATAGGCCAGTTTTGGAAAATCAATTTCATGCACTCAAAATGGGCTCGAAATCCTTTTTTCTGCATACCTGCACTGGTGCAGGTAACTTTGAAAATTACCTGCACCAGACAAATTTTACCTGCACCACACTAAACCTACGACTTATGAATCATACTAAACTTGGCATGCATTGCTATTTTTTCAATCAATGCAGCTACTAACAATCCATACACACCTACATCATATGACATTTAAGTATAAAACCCAGTACATGGACCAGTGCAGGTTAGGTGTAGGTAGACACCAGTAATACCTGCACAGCTCCAATTTTACCTGCACTAACCTGCATATGCAGGTGGTATTTCGAGCCCTAACTGTAGAAAACATTATATGTAGCATTTAAAAATATGTTGTGACCTACTTTATGCACAATCATTGTATCATGTCCAAACAATCTTTTAAGGTGAAATAATTCATCAAACTTGAACAATTTTCCCTTGTCAAAACATGAAGGACTAAACCATGAATTAGGAAGAAAACAAGCTTCGAAGTTCAATATTGAATTATGCAGACCTGAAACTTGTAATATAAGAATCAGAGACAAATCAACCTTCTCAAACACCCTGCATTTTATCACCTACATTTGTGTAGTCGCATTAGAAATTCTTTTTTCTGCAGGAATTTAAACCCTGTTGTGGACCCAACAGTCAAGTTGAGTGAATTCGATGCTTATCACCGTACACAGATAACCAGTAACCCTGAAGCAATCCTTTAAGTCTAAATTCCTAAACTCCTACAAATGCATCAAATTTCCATAATGGCAATTTTCATGGGATTACATGCACTTTCATACGCTAATACAACATAGACAAGTGAGGAGCCAATTTAATGGCAAACTAGCACTCCATTGATGGTTGTTAATAATGACACACAGGGACAAAGACTGAAAAGAGGATAAATGATAAAGACTGTACGACAGCTACCTTAACTATTATGTTAGTTTAGTATGATTATGCACACTATGTACTGGCACCCTTCAGCTATTAAGTTCATCATCATACTTGCAAATATCAACTTCAAAGACTATAATTACATACGCACGTAAATTGCTGTATTTGGTCATGCAAGATGACAGTTCCTCAGGCAAGTGTATAAATTCAGACAGCATCCAGTAGATGTTACCTTGCATATATTGCATCTTACGATATCTATATAACCTTCATTGGTGTATGTATTACTTCCTCAGTGTCAGTTTGAGTCTCTGACAGAACTATTCAACTGAGGAAATTTTCACTGCACAACTAATTTCATTTTAGATTGCCTGTATTTTTGCATTTTTTTATCTAGCTTGCACACTACTTCTTCTGTAATGTTCATCTGGACATGCAATCTCACATGTATGCACATGTACCACATTAGAATGGGAATCAAATGGATGTTTTGAAAACAGCACCCTTGTTTACCTTGGTTTCACCTTGATTCCAACTGCAGATGTTGTCAGGTAGAAGCAGCTGTTCTGTGGCACGATGTCGTCAGTAAAACATCAATACTTTCACAGTTCCAGCCTTCTGGGCGGTCTCCACATCCGACAGTCTGAAAATGATATCACATATGATTTTACAACAGAGAAGTGAAGTTGACAACGAAAGATGTTTCGACTTTCCCAATCGAAGCTTAAAGAAATTTTTAAAAGTACAAAAGGACAAGAATAGTTTCTCTTTATATTTTCATTAAAAAAACGTTATCACTTAAAGAGGCAACAGTAAAACTACACACAGAATTTCGATTTTTGGTAACAAAGCAAACGCCCCCCTCCCCCAACCCATCCGGCTGTGCCACCTCCCACCACCGGAGTCCGACAGCGGCCGCACGGTCACGCAGAAAAACAGCGAAGCCACACCTTTATCGCCTCTCTTCGTAGATCCAGAAGGATCCCAGGTTCCTCCTCTTGTAGCGATGTATGAATTCTGTGCCGGTCTGATTGCTTAAACTCGAAAATCGGCCCAAAATGGAGGTAAACCTGCACGGAAATTCTGTCACATTCAACGATTACACACTGCTGGGAGAGCTTATTAGCATACATGTATTCCTTTTCGTGATTGGTGGAGACATTTTCAACCTAAATTGTGGAAAGTTACGGTACACACCAGAATAAATGCAACAGATTACCCCACGGCAATGTTATCCACGTGCAAGAAAGAAATTAAAACAAATCACAAGTTTTGAATCTTGTCCTAATCAGAGACTTTAACTTTCTTTTGGAATTAGCTACACAGGACACATCGAACGATGGCCAATCAGCGTTCTTCATGTAAAACTGCAGAAACTCGCATTGTATTATGGGTCAGTGCACCTTACTTCCGGTCTAGAACTTCCGGTTTTGCTTTTCTGTGGATTTCAAAATCGGACTTAAGAGTTGCACACTAAGTTAAAGAACAATTGCTAGTAGAGTTCTCATAGAGAATTGCTTGAGGCCACGATGAGGTCTGTCTATGCTGTGATTGACGAAGATGGGGCCCTCAAGTACCAAATCGAGGAGAATGTGAGTGGGTTGTATTTTGATGCCACGCCCCTAAGGTGCTACAGGCCAGGCCAGGGCACCTATCAATGAAAATTTTAAGGGCTCTAAAATGGGATGGGGATTTTCTTTTGTCAAGTTCGCTTATATGCTTGTCAACATTACTTTCTCTTAGCACAGGCTACATTTGTTTTAATATTTGATTCTTGCATTAATAATTTATTGCTATGCAGCAGTTCCCCAAACTATCACAAAGCCGAAGAACCCTAATATTTTATTTGGAAAGGGGGTGTTTGTCAAATTGTAGTAAAAGTGAAAAGACAGTTATTTTAAAGAGGGGTAGTGTTGACAAAGGAATTCAAGATCAGAGGACTTGGTGGTCACTCTTATACTTCTAGCATGCAAGAAAGTCAGACTCTGTAGCCTGATTAAATCTCACTTATAGCAGCCCGACCAACATCCATCGGCTTCCTGCAGGGAGGGGCCAGTTACAGCCCTGGACAACAGAGTTTGTGTTATACAGACTACCTCTGCAGACTTTAAAGAATTCAGAATTGCAACTGTTGGACAATTAAACAATGGCAAGTGCACAATTTACCTGATAATGATGTATTCTATTCTTGTACCTTGCATTATGTTTAGAAATGTTAAAAGTTGGATTATTTCTTCTTCCAATTTTCTCAGGTTGACCTTCCACCAATGACAGAGCACAGTGTGATGATCCAGGTTCGAGCATGTGCACTGTCACCCTACGTACACACACAGGTAACACTTTGATCTGTTTAGTACTGTAGTTTGCAAACTAAGCATTTAAAAAATCAAAAGAAATGTGATAGACAGAAAAGCATAATTTTCTTCTCGCCTTCACAACTTTAATGATGTATATTCAAATTCTCTGTCCGTCACTCCTCCTGGTATTATACGTTATAACAATAGTGCAATGTCCTACCTATTTATCTTATTACACTTCATGTAATGCTGCACTTTAAATCAAAATGGATGTACTATGCAATCTGTACAATGATTGCATTTACTGAATACCACCATTATTTGTAACAAATATTGATTAATTGTAACATGTTATGTTTATCAAAATTTTTCCAAAGATTCTACAGGATGTTGGCTTGTCACACAGCAGGCTCCCTGTAGGCAGGGAAGTGGCTGGGATTGTTACACAAGGTAAGGTTTCTAAAAAAGATAGGAAGAAGATGAAAGTGACGATGAAGAAGCATTTGATATAGAAAATGAAAGATAAGAAATCCAAAAGTGTCCCTCGTCGTAATTGTAAACCTTTCAAGTTTGATTTTATAGTAATAGTAGTGTTGCTGTCATGTTATCTAGTGGCTCGGGGATTGAGACAATTTTTCTTTGTTTCCTTTTTTCCAGTGGGCTCTGCAGTGACCAGTTGCAAAGAGGGTGATGAGATTGTGGGTATGTGCTATTGAAATGCCTCCTTTCAGGACTGGCCCTTTGTTTTACATATACCATAATTGCAGATTTCCTCTATTTGTACAAAACATGTTTTAAATTCTTTGTTTTTAAACCCAGGCTCCACAGATTGTTGATTTCTTTATCCATTTTATAATAGATGAAATGAGTGTTGACTTAGGTCTTGACTTTAAATTTTGGCAACTGCACAGGGGTGGTTCCATTGGATGCACCATGCTCAGGATGCGCTGACATCTGTGTTCTTGAGGAACACAACATTGGTAAGAGACCATTTGACTCAATATGTTGCCAAGATAGCTTGTTAACTTTATTGCTATCATTTTAAGGTTGCAACTTGTAAAAAGGAACATATTGCCCAACCAACGAAGAAGACCGATTAGCCAAATATCTATATTATTATCTTACATTCTAATTGGTGAGTTCTGACTGGTGAGGTTTGGGATTATCTTATGGTTTTATCTCTTTGACCATCCACTCCACA
The DNA here is from genome assembly GCF_000003815.2 of Branchiostoma floridae. Taxonomy (NCBI): domain Eukaryota; kingdom Metazoa; phylum Chordata; class Leptocardii; order Amphioxiformes; family Branchiostomatidae; genus Branchiostoma; species Branchiostoma floridae. The sequence continues at coordinate 8,783,564 of NC_049987.1, read as the reverse complement.
GTCCTGAAGCCAGAGAAAGTCAGTTTTACGGAGGCAGCCTGTGCTGTGTCAGATGGTGTAAAAGCCTACACAGCTCTGCACTACCTGGCCAGAATATGTGCAGGGGAAATCGTTCTAATCATCAATGGTGCAGACGTAAGTCACACAGTCATTCATTGTTTAAGTCACAACCTTATTTACCTACTATGGCTATACTGTGTGCGTCTCAAGAACTGTTACTAAGAAAGAACTTGAACTTGTTAAAATGTGTGTTGTTATTTTTCCTTTTTTTAGGCCACAGGAACAGTGATGATCCAGCTTGCCTTACACTGGGGTGCTAAGGTGAGATATACAATGTATACGCCATCTACATTTTGTGGTATTCTTTACGTCAGGAAATAACCCCTTTCAGGTGTGAGATATGTTTAAAACCTGGTTGATAGCCTAGCGTATCATTGATACGAATGTGGTTTTCATTTCCCCCCACAATCTAAAGGTCTTGACAACTGCCAGCAATGAAGAGGAGAGAACATACCTGGAAGGACTTAGACCCTCTCCATGTAAGATCCATGCATGTATATGTATGTATGTATGTATGTATGTATGTATAGTTGTAAAAAATTCAAAATGTTAGGTGAACTCATTACTGAAATTTTGCAGATCATAATGCTAGGCACATCTCTAAACATGGAAATGGTCCATCATGTGCTTTTGAAATAGGCATACATCTACATGTATATTGTGATGCAGTAGCATGGCCACCTGTATGCTACTCCTGGTAATGCAGTTTTTGTGCTTGCTTCAGTAAAATTACGCATTTTGTACTTTGCATGCAATTTGATATGATTACATGTAATAGTGTGCAATTTCAAGGACTTACATTTCTGTTAGTGTAGAGCTAGTTGTTTAAGTTGTGGCACATGATTGGAAAGGTTTTAGCTGAGTCAGGATAGTTGCACAATAATATATACTGCTCAATATCAATCATCATTTTTGTTGTTAAAAAATGTCACATGTCTTAGTTTTGTATCAACAGCCAAGGTGATTGTGGTTGGTGAGAAGGCCAGCAGCCTGGTGAAGAGTTGTCTGGAGGAGACAGGGGGCCTTGGAGTGGACTATATCATAGACAATGGAGGTACAGTGTGAGATTGTTTTGTGTGATTAGGTGGTCTCTAATTATTAACATAGTATTTACATAAAATGTCGTTTCTTCTTAGCACGTTTGACCAATTGCTGACGTGAGGTTTCTGCAAGATCATGTGACGGTGTTAGTAAGATCAGGTGTCTGTAACTATCCGGAGTTTACGTTCTAAAGTGATTGATCATCAATATTGATCATGAAGAAGGCAACAGCGGTCATTGAAAATTTGATCTGTGTACAACTTGGTGTTAAAAGAAATTTCAGCATTGAACTACGATTGCTACCAACACAGATGAGTTTCCATACTAAGTTGTTTTTTCTTGTAATATTTGTTATTCAACATGGATGCTGTCCTTCTTTTTCTCATTGTTGAAATAACAGCATCATAGATTCATATACTCAATGTCCTTTAAATTTCAATGTTTGAAATGTCTTGCTCTTTGCTGATATAACAGTGAGCCAGTTTGAGTCAGAGGAGGACCAGATCCTGGCCCTGGCCGTGACGTCCCAGTACCAACCACACAAACACGAGCTGCTGTCCTGTCTGGGGATGGGGGGACGATGGGTGACCTGCCAACCTGACCTACAGGTAGGTCACAGACATTTTGTTTCCATCAGCTTTCTTCTCTTTGTTACATATATTTCTGTGTTCTCTGTAGCATTACTGATGCATTATGTGTAACTGGTAGATTTACACCACACATGGAGGTGTAAACTAGAGGTCCTAGGTTCGATACTCACCGTGCCCCCGTGTTGTACTCTATATATGGAAAAGAACTTTAGACAAATTTTCCTGATGGTGAAGTGATGCCCACAGAGCCTCTTGGGCTAATCTATCAATAGTGTGCCAAAAACACACAAGGATTCTTCTTCTTCTTTCATACTGCCTAGCCTCTAATTTGGTGTGCCAATGTCCACACGTGTGCATGCTAACATTTGCCACTATAGATAAACCTAAACATACATACATACATACATACATAGCATTACTGAATTGTATTTCTGTTTCTTTTATATTTCTACAGCTGGACCCACCAGATTCATCCCTGCTGTATCTAAAAGGAGCCAGCCTTAGCTTTCTCTTCACAGATGTGTGGACATTGGCCTCATCACAGCAAGGGCGTTTCCTACGTATCCTTCCATGTTACTCAATGACTCTGCTATTTAGTGCTGAGTAGTAGGCTAAAGCTATAAATGTTTGTTGGAGACATGCAGAATCTTTCTTTTTTCCTTCTAAAATGAAATGAAGATGGCCAGATGTAGGTTGCATCATGACCTGGCCATGATATTATGTGTCTTATTTACTTGATACATGATATGGCATGAACCATGATTTTATTTAAGCCTTGACTTCTGAACCAGACATTTTAAAGGATGTGATGGAGAAGGTAGCAAACAAAACTGTCAGGTGAGGGTTTCCTTGCAATTTTATAAGAAATGATGTGATTGTAGGCTCTTGAATTATCACCAAATGCTTATAATTCATTTGAGAATTCTTAGTATTGCTCCAACAAAGATGTTGGATGATAAGACAATTTCTAGTATAGAAATGTGTGTAGGGGATATGTTGTTTGTGACATAATATGACATAATACATATTGGTGTTGAACTAAAAGTGAGCATGTCCTTTCACCCACAGGCCCTGTTTTGAGCAGCCACTATCCTTGGAAAATGTGCCAGAAGCCTACAGACAGACTACAGTTCACAGGGGCAGAAATGTCATGCAGATATAGACATCTTAGTGCAAGTTGAGACTTCCAAGGCATTCAATGCACCCTATGTCACGGTCCATATTGTCATTCAATCAGAGATACACAATGTCATTGAGAATTGATGGACTTTGATGCACTGTCAGTACCTAGAGGTTATGATCTGTTAAATTTATCTAAATCTATTTCTCATTGCTTTCAAAATATGTCATTGAGAAAACACAAGACTATGTGACATATGACTGTATTAGCTTTATTCAGAATTCAAAATAGCATGTATTGCAAATCTTACTTGGATGTGGATAGAACTTTACAACCATGTCAGAATTTCTTTTACAGAAGTAGCCACACTGCAATACATTTAAACAGAAATCTGTGTCTTTTGAATCCAATTTGAGGAGCTACAGCAGTGCATGAGAATTACCTGTAAATGTAATGACAACTTCATCAGAGTACATTTACAAAAAAGAGAACTGTTTTTCATTGGACCATTTTTATCATGCATTCCTGTAGTTACAGCAATAATGACACATTCCAATGCTGGTAACATCAGTGACAATTACAATACTGTATTACTAGTAGCCTTATCATTCAATATGTTTACAGTTCCAAACAATAAAATTGTACAACTGCCTGTGTATTAGTGTTTTATTTGTTTTTGCTCTACAAACATATATCAAAATATACAAAATATATTGTTTTTGAATATCCATTACCATTATTAACAAAAAAATTGCCTTCATTTGATATAAATATAGTATGTTTACATTCTTTATTACTTGTCAAATTTTCAATCCCAAGAAGCTTGTAGTTTTACAATTTTATGAGCTGAAAATAGTGCATGTATATAGATTAGAAATTCTGAATACATTCCAATGATGTTTAATTTTTAATAATATACATTTGATTTTCAATAATGTACTTCAAAAACAATTTAGAGAAAAAAAAGATACATTGAAAATGTTTATTTTCAACTGTGCAACCCTATGCTCTCTACTTCCTGAATTCCAGTCATAAACCAGTTATAAAGTTATTCCACTGCTTGACAGCAACTGTTCAGGAAAAGTCTAATCACAAGAAACAATTTCAGTCCCCATACTTATCAGGCAGCATTTTGTATGGGTTTAGGATGCCCTTCGGATCCATTAAGTCCTTGATCTGCTGCATGAGCTCTACAGCCTTCTGGGTCTTACTGAAATGGATGAAGTCTTTCTTCTTGAATCCCAGTCCATGCTCTGCACTGATACTACCATTGTACCGCGATGTCCATTCGTAAATGAACGGCTCAATCTTGTCAAGAAGTTCATGATCGTATGTAGGGCTTGTGACGTTCAGGTGCAAGTTCCCATCACCGAGATGACCATACCCTACCACTCTGGTGGCCAGGTCATCCACTCTCTCCCTCATGTCCACTACAAGATCATAGAAGTTAGCCAGGGGGAGAGAGATGTCGTACTTGTACACATAACCGTCGTGGAGTAATGCCTCTGCTAGCCGCTCACGGATAGACCAGATGGACTGAATTTTTGTGCTGTCTGTTGCTACAGTGCCATCCTCCACAATACCTTCTCCCAGAACCTTCTCTAAGAAAAGGTTCAGCTTCTCTTCATCATGGGTACCGTTGGATCCAGCTGTCTCAATCAGTACATAGAATGGCTTGTCACTGATAGGGTTGGTTAGGTTCAAGTTACTTCTAGCCAAGTCCATACAAGAGCTGTCCATGAACTCAAATGCTGACAGGATTTCTCCTAGCATTCCTTTGGCCTCCTTCAGCGACCTCAAGCAATTTTGAAAATTGCTGACACCGAGAATAGCCAGGTTAATAGACTGTGGCTTCCTGGGACACAGGATTGAGACAGCTGTGACAATACCAAGGGTGCCCTCCGACCCTATGAATAACTGCTTCAGATCATAACCAGTGTTGTCCTTTCTAAGGGTAGACAGACAGTCCAGGATAGTACCGTCTGCTTGGACCACCTCCAGCCCGAGCACACTTCCGTGGAGCGAGCCGTACCGCATCAGCCTCAGACCCCCTGCGTTGGTGGAGACATTCCCACCAATCTGGCAGCTTCCCTTGGCTCCCAGGTCCAGAGGCATCATCAGTCCGACATCAGACAGGTGTGTGCTGAGTGCCTCTAGAACACAGCCTGCCTGGCACACCAGCGTACCAGATATCTCATCCACACTGATGATTTTGTTCATAAGAGACGTGGAGATGATGATCTCGTCAAACACCGGCACACTGCCACCGACAAGGCCCGTGTTCCCTCCCTGTGGCATCACTGCAAGGTTACGGGAGCTGCAGTATTTCATGATCTCTGATACCTCTTCTGTTGTCTTGGGCCTGAGAAGCAGCCTGCTGTTGCCACGACACATGCGGAGCCAGTCTGTGTTGTATCCCACCAACTCCTCAGGATCCGCAATCACCCTGCCAGGCAAGAGCTTCTCAAACATGGCCACATCTTCGCTGCTTATTCTTGCAAAGTTTCCCCTCTGTACATTGTACCGTACACTGGTCAGCTCTAGTTCTTCCTTCTGCAGGGATCTGGACTGAAGACAAAACCTTCTGCTCTGCACCAAGGACGGCTGGTAAGCAATTGGGTGTTTTGCATGTACCCTGGAGTAAGATGCTACAGTTCTGTGCAGACACCCATTGTTGGTGAGAGTGAGGTACTGTCGGAGATGGCCCAGTGAAACTGGTAGCCGTAGTGGTGCCATTGTGGTGCTCAGCTGTAACGTAGGAGTAAAGAAGAAGATAAGTTGCATGCCAACATGTTATACATAACGTTAACTGTGTTAAGTCAAGCAATCCCAAGGCGGTTATATGAGGTTTAACCTCCTTGAGTAATCCAGAAAGTTTTGTCTTTTTAATACTAAAATTACTGTAGTTATGCCGCTAATATAGAATCGACTTTGAGTGGTGGTCAATGTGTAATGTAACATATGTTGGTGTGAATCTTTTGAAGTTAATAGGGTTCACTAGTATTGTTGTAGGGCACTTCAAACCACGTCAGTCCAATATAATATTACTATTACGCTTAACTTATACCGGAACATGCGGAAGTACTGTATACCTACTGCCCCCCACCCCCAACATAAAGTTTTATCTTGACGGCAGCTACTATACCTACAGTTCAGATTGGCGTAGATATGAAGAAACGTGAATCAAGTGTAAGCCCTCCGGTCCCCCAGCCCTTAAGTTTGAAGTCTGCCCACAGACGTACGCAAGGACAGCAGGTACAGGTGAAACATCGGTGGACTTTGAACTTTTACCCTGCAGTCTGCACAGCTGTTTCGCATGCGCGGACTATCACTCTCGCAGATTCTCGCGAGACGATGCCTGCGACAGGTGTCATGAAACAACCTCCTCAATCGTTTGTCAATCCAACGCTAAGTTAAGAAATTAGATCGAAACGTTAGTAACTTACCGATGTAATCTTTCTTTGATTCTTTTTGCTAAATAACTTAAAGTAACGCACTCGTTCTATTGCTGCTAAAGACGATCTGTCTAATATTCATGTGAATAACAGTAAACTTTGAAGGGGATAGCGGTCAGAAAGTGCGTCATTCAGAAGAAGGATCTCCCCCTTCGACGTCTTCTTGGGATCACCAACCATGGACCCAATATGCTCACGTTGTGATTCTTTAATAATGTTCAGTCCAGATAGTGTCCCATAATCGAGGTCATCCCACAAACGTCCGAGACAACTTCAGCGGACCTCAGCTGAACCACACGTGCGATGCGGAGCTTGGAAACGCGTCCATGCCGCATTAGATATTCGTAATGTAACGAACCTAAATGCCCATTTTCAGCCTCGATGGAGAATTGCACTTCACATACCTTGTTGTTTATGGACAAATTAGATATGACACAAAATAAGACCTTGATGAAAAGGGTGTGTCAAGGTAGAGAGTAGTATACACCACTTGTACTAAATAACCACGTATTCATAAACGGGGGTTACTCGAATGACTAATACATCAGATACATTTGTATAAAGCAGAACCTGAGTTTGGTCCGGATGAATCTTTGGCTTGTTATGACAGTGTCAGGAAGCTAAGTTCGAACAGATGCTTGACAGTAAACTTTTTTTATTGTACTTATATTAACACAGTACACCAGTACGGTACAGTACCAGTATGGTATATCTTTACTTAAAATAAACAACAGTCCTGTATGCAACTATGTTACAATGGAAACATTAACACTGACACCAGTCCAGTATGGAACTTAACATTAACAGTGACAGAGAACATAGAACAATGTGTCTATATAACGTTACGTATACTGTATGATATACGACTATGAAAATGTAAAGGTGAATGACCCGACGGGAGGACATTCCCCTTTGGTTGTGAAACGAGGTATTGCCTTGGAGCGATGTCAGTACCTTTAGGCGGGGCTATTCTTGGACATCGCCTGCCATACACGCGAACATGTCACAGGCCATAAACTAGGATCAAACAGGAAATCCATACCGAGAGCTTTTTAGATTGATGGAGAGCTCTGCGTGTCTATGGCAACACAGGTGGAGCGAAGACGCCAGCTTGGGAAGTATCGCACAAGGTTTTAAGACTTAATCCGTTGTTTTTGTCCGTAAACGAATTCGTAACCTAAATTTTCAGGCCAAGGTTTTAACAAACTACTGTTGAAACCGGTTCATAGCGCTTATTTATAGAATAGAGTTTGAAAAGTGTTTTGCCACACCGAATGAGCATAGTGCTTGATCAATTCCTTTAATTGGTGTAATTTCCACTCTACACAGGCTTTCAGTAGCCTCCATCAGGCACCACTGGAAAATAGTAAAAACGTTGACAAAATAAAACAGAAAACATGCCAGGGGAGTTAGATCGCTGGTCAAATAGCATTCTCCAAGCAGAGGTTGAGCTGCGGAGATAGTAATCGGGATTTTTACCGGAGCGAGCCGGTAGAAAAGATCCCGACCACTACTAAATCTCCACGACTCACTCTCAAAATAGTCAAAGAGTAGAAATTGGACAAACAGAGGGAATAGTATGCTAGGGGAGTCGGCCGACCATAGGACTCTTATGGCCGACCGACTAGCATACTATTCCCTCTATTAGTCCAATTTCTACTATTTGACCAGCGATCCGCGGAGCCTGGTAGAAGCTATAGTCAGTCGGCGCACCTAGGCTGAGTCCGATCATGATCCATATGAGGTCATTGACATCTGTTAGAGGTCATTGTCCTTTGGCATTTAAAAACAGGCTGATTGATTGATGTCTATGTCCTCGCTTCAGGCGAGACCATCTTACAATAGACTTTGCGGACATTGTTTTCAGCCACATTGGCCTTTCAACTGACCACTAATAGCACCAGGGTCAACCTTTTGGCATTTTGACGAAAACATTTTGTTTTTACCAGCGAAAATATGTGCGTGTGTCTGGAAGACACAGAGGCTTAGTGCTTGAGTACACCATGATTCGCTATGAACATTTCTATCAGGCGTTTTCTTTTTAAGTAAACATTGACACACAAACCCTGTTGTATTGCGTTCTTTTTAAAGTAAACATTGACACACACACACTGTTATACTTGATATCTCTTTGAATCTTGGTAGAACGGCTATCTAACCGGACTACGCCATTTGCGCCAAGCATTCTTAAAGCGGACGCAAGCCGGTGCGCAGTAGAGTCTACGCTATGGGGTCAGATGCGGTCATTGACTCCAGTAAGCAAAATGATTAAATGCATATATATGTTCTTGTAGTATACTATGCAGTAGATACGCAATAATTTGCCTTAATCCTAATACAAGATCTAGACTATCTAATATATTCGATAAGGAATTGTGGACAGCTCTGTTTTTTCTTGCTGAAATCTGGCTAAAAATCTGGCTAAAAGGCTGAAATCTGAAGAGCCTTTTTTTTGCATGGTTCACTATTCATATGACGTTAGACATCGACCAGCTATGTAACCCCCTTCAACTTATATTCGATCAACCGATCAGTGATAAACAGTTCACATGTTGCTATTAGAACTACTGCTATTCTCGTCTCTGCCACTAGTGGGCGTCCCCAGTTGAACCCGACGCTGGTTATTTCTGACTGTTACCTATAAGTAGACTGCTCCGTTTTAAATAGCGATTGACGTTGAGCTGTGACGTTGCAGCTTACTGGCTATCAAAATGCCGATTGGAACTTTCTGGCGTCGGTTGCCTGGTATTGGGATAATCTCACACCTGTCATTTTCTACAATATATACATATCTTATGAAAAAAAATCGTCGTTTGGGGACAAGACGTCTTTTTACAATGTGATCACATTTGGAGACCCTTTACCACGATAATTCATTGGCCCAAAAGAGATACATTGCGCCAAATCGTATTCAGATACCTCCTAGCCGGAAAGCCGGAGCCCAGAAAGTGTCTCAGACCTCCCACTGGGCGGCCGAGAGCGCGGTCGTACGTTCACACTACATCAGGAGTTGACGTGCGACTGGTTATAAAATAGCTGTCGCCCGGCACGCACGACGGATGGATTCACACCAGGCGTCGGCAAAACGCACCGTATGCCAAAGACGTACGACTTTGTCATATGCCATTGTCGAACGACCAGAAATGTTCTTCAAGTTAATTATGTCTACTTCATACTCAACTTGTTCTACTCTCCAACGGAGTCCAATTTCAAACAAAGCTTCGGCTCTGGCTGTGTTTTGTCCGCGAGACACAAGGAAAGCGAAACAAAATAGCTTGATAAAATCGCCTAAAAAAAGTAAATACACATAAAAAAACAGCCGGAGCCGAACCCTTGCTTGTTGCCAGATATTGCCATTCACACCAGTTGTCCAGATGTAATGCACACACACTAAGGGCTCATTAATTTCTTATTGACGTGTTTGATGACGTTTTCATAGGTTGGTGCCCCGGTGTTGTCCGATGGGGCAAACGTCATCGAAGAGTGAAAGCTCTGTAGCCCGCAATCAACCGGCAAAACACCTCTTTGTTCATCGTCTCTCATTCGTTCACGGCTAATTCTTTATCTCACTCATTTATCATTCCACCCATTCACGCTTCCATCCAACCATTTCCTGTGAGTGACGTCATCCCCCCCATTGGAGTCTCCATCAGGACAAGGTCATTTTCTCAGAATTTCTGTGACGTAGGAATGGCCTTTCCAGTCATGAAGGCTGGAATTTTTAACATATTTCATTGAATATAACAAAACGAATCAAAATACACACACGAACCGATATACATTTAATATTGGATATTTGTTTGATATAACTAAGTATATTTAACGCTGTACATGACCGTCCTTACATGTTCATAGCTAATTGATTCGTTTATTTCTTTATTGGACTTTCCATAACAAATTGGAGGGTGAGACAAATCAGGTGACTAGTCACCTCTACAAGTTGTTGGTGTAGGTCTAGAGGGTAACCCTTACCGGTTGTCTATCGGCACGGTAGACGTCTTCGATAGAAAATAATTAAATAATCTATGAACTCTGTTATCTTTATCCACATGACCGGGAATGACCTTTGTGTGTATTTTTGTTACAAAGTAAACCGGCGTAATCCTGTACGGAAATGGCAAATAAGTTTGAGGCGATTAGGTTTATTTTTAGAAAACTGGACGAATGCACACAGGAAAAATGGACGCTTGGAGCCTACGTGCGTGGAGCACTCGCAATGTACGCTGTGTACGTGAAAACCCGTGTCCTGATATGACCCTTTTTGATGACGACGTAGGTATTGGTCATGAAGTGGTTTTGCGATTGGCTGACGGCCATAACACGTGCCTACGGCTGGCGCGACTTTATAAAGGGCATTTGCGTGCGGTGATACGGGGAGGTGTCACATGCCAATCACAACCAAAGGAGACGCCCCTCCAGAAACAGACTGGATGTTTCCAGAAGTGGTCGGTTTCGTAACATTACACGCACATTCAGATCGTGCATAACCTGGTTAGAGTCGGCAGAAGGTACAGCGCAAAATGGCTCTGCCTTTGGTCACCGTAAGACTTGTGAAATTTCTGGCTATATACCTGGCGCTCAGCACAGCTTTCGTCGTCGCCAAGATCACGTTGGCTTTCCTGGACATTTTTTCGCCAGACGCGAAGGACCGACTTTTTCAGCGCGTTCTGGCAAATGCCAAATCGATGTGTCCGAAGGGGGACACATTTCAGATCGAAGAATTTCTGACGTTGAAGTCTTACAAGGCTCTGTTGTATTCCCAAGCTGTCGGGATCTTCAAGGTGGTACGGAAGGGTCGACCTGCGGAGGACTCCGCTCTGGTTCAGCTGGACGGACAGACCGAGACCACGCTGCTAAGCTACACCTCCGGGACCCGACCGTTGGTGGTCTGCTTCGGGAGCTACACCTGCCCGCCGTTCCGCGACGCCCTCTCGGACTTTGCCGTGCTGGCACAAGACTATCAGAATGTTGCCAACTTCCTCCTTGTGTACATAGAAGAAGCCCACCCGTCGGACGGCTGGCGCTTCAACAGTGGCCCGCAGATTCAGCAACACCGGACGGTGGAACAGCGCTGCGACGCCGCCAGGGCCATGCTTCGCGACCGGGGTGTCCAGTTCGACGTCGCCGTGGACACGATGGGCAACGCCGCCAACCACACGTACGGAGCCTTCCCGGATAGGCTCTACGTCATACAGAACGGCGTGGTTGCACATGAAGGAGGGAAGGGCCCCTTTCTCTTCAATCCCACCGAGGTTCGTGAATGGCTGAACGAACATTTGAACGGACTGGACAAAAACAATAACACCAACGACCGGAAGTGAGTCAATCCGAGACAAAATGTTGTCTGTTTTATTAACGTTACCGTAAACTGAACCGACCGTTACTATAGACGTGTTCCTTTTCTCGTGTACACAAGTGAAAGTGAGTGTGATTGCCAAACTCTCTCCTAACCTATATGTAGCTTTGTTGACTCGAGTTCAATGTACAGTCTACTACTACCATTCAGGATGGTCCGACGGTACCGAACTTATGTTAGAAAAGTGACACTCGTCAGCTCCATCTATGATCAATTCATTGCATAGAAATGACATGTAAATATCCATTTTAAAACTGTAAATGTTATGAGGTGCATGTATCATACTGTTGATGTACAGATTAATATCACACTCGTATTTGCAATTCCAAGCACCCTGCGAAATATGAGAGGCAATCATATAATAAATTCTCCGGGCATTTTGTCCCGGTAGTGTCATAACAAGGAGTGTGGAAACTGATTTTGTGTCTGTGTGGGTTGAGGACACTGTTATTAGCTATTTGACCCGGGGAATAGTAGTGACATTCAAATTATCCAGTGACCGCTGTAGCTCGTCATTTGCCCTATAACGTAAGCTTAAGGTGTCGACATTCACCTGGGTGTAACCAAGGAGGTTATATCAGAAGGAGATTGGACACTATTGGAGATTGGACACTATTGGAGATTGGACACTATTGGCCTTCTTTCAGTGATGTTGATATAACCTCCTTGGTATAACAGAGCACATAAGGCGAATCTCCAAGCAGACCCTACGGTAGCATAGGATAGTATCAAAAGCTGACAGAGGAGTGAAGCCGGCCTAGGAGTGTGTATGCTACCGGGGCCCGTCTGACTCCCTTTGACCGGCTCTACTCCTTTGCCAGCTTTGACACTATGTTTTGGCACCGTAGGATCTGCATGGAGATTACACCAGACAGTTTCCGAGTCTCCAGTGTGTACTATATGACGTGTAACGTAACGTGGACAATTTTTTACCGACATGTTTTGTGTAAATCCATTACGTTAGGATGGTCGGACAAATAGGCAATTACCTCTGTTAGGTCGCGCCAGCACCCTAAAGGCACAGGAAGGGAAATGTCAGGGTACATGTACATGCGTGTACAGTCGGAAACTTGCGTCAATTTGATTCGTAACAAAGCAGCTATCACATCAGCTCGGGGCTACGTTTTTCCCGGATAGTACGTGATGTACATTTATAAACATTTCACATGAGTGGGAATACGAGGCCTTATTGAAACACACTCCTAAGCCGGCTTCACTCCTCTACCAGCTTTTGATACTATTACTATCTTATGCTACCGTAGGATCTGCTTGGAGATTAGGCAATCTGTAGGGATCCGTAAGTGGTACTTACCGTCTCCGTACGAACTCGAAGGGAAACCGATGGATTTAGGAGCTCACAGACAAACCGTAGAACTTAATGTGCAGGCAAAACTTTGTGTGCAATCGGGCTGCGGATTCGCCCCCCGTACGTGCCAGTACGGGCGACGCGCCTGCCCTGGCCTAAACGTTTTCAGAAATACGTGGGAAAGTGGTCTCCCAAAAAACATACGGACAAATTGCACGTACGGCGGGTTGTGCCCTTAGCTTAAGTAAATGAAAATACGCCTTACATTTTGATATCGATGTATAGTCAGATCTTCAACTGTGTTGGACAACCGCTTTATTGGGGGGGGGGGGGGGTAGTAGCATAAAGAAACATGACAACACAAAGTTCATTGACACAGCAAAAAGTACAGTGATTTTCGAATGGTCAACAACAAAATAGAAATACAAAATAGGCATCAACATTCTACTTATAGAAGCGTAGGATAGAATACGTGAGTCTCCAATATCTTGATACACGTACGATCAGGTGGGGCTAAATATGTCAGTACCTTTTCTAACATGAATATTGAATTAACATACTTTTGCTTCGAGGGAGCTGTCGAATCTAAAGATATAGTAAAATCTGATCGTGGTATCGAGTCTTCAGATTGTGTACTCGAACAAAGCAAGGACGCCATATAACGTCCTTGAACAAAGGAATGTGGATACCTTATTACGTAAGCCATCATGTTATTCCAGCTTTTCCCCGGGTATGCGTTATATAACAGGTTATATAACAGATATGTCACACTTTAACTTCAATCTTTGTTCATAACTCAATATATACCATTCCAAAATCTACATTATTATTACATAGCTCCTCTACACTGGCGACTTACATTTGTAACACAGTTACCCGCCATCATAGTCAGTCTATTTCATAATCAGGTCTGAAAAATGGACCACGAATTAAACAATATGTTTATGAAAGGAGCTTCAAAGCACAGCAAGGAAACTCATATGTCTAATTTGGATGAGTTCCGCATGGGTTGTAAGAAAAAAAAGCCTACTGTGGTTTGTGTATGATATTTGCCCCAAGCATTTTCAGAACAAACTTATCTGTCGTAAAAAAACACCTCGAAATGTCATGGAGCGTACATCACATATCTAAACGTAGGCAAACTTTTGCAAAGTCATATCTATAAACGGGTTCAATATTGGTATTTCTTGCTGAGTGTCTGAAATGTGGAGCCCGACTTAACCGATGACCAAGTGTTCAATACAAAGCACAGTATTCAATCCTTGTTTCTGGCTAAAGTCGTCCATGCATGTATGTCTGCCGGCCGCCTTCTGTACCTAAAGACAAGTCGCCCGCTCATCTGACAAGGTGACTATCATTTGACTAAATCCAGATAAATGCCAGGAAGGCAGATGGGGCTATAAATCTAGGCAAATAGACCTTGTCCTCGGATGCCTTACCTCATAAAAAAGACTACAGAGGCCTCCGGATCAAACCATTAAACGTCTCTATTTTGGGGACAGACCTTGTCCACATTTCACGTTTTTGTCTTCCACTGTCCATCACGGAGCCTTGGCCTAATTGTTTAATTGTTTGTAATCCCATTGAAACATTCCTTGTCCCTTATTGATACCAGTCAAAAATATTTTCTTGAATATTTGTAAAAAGAGCAGCTATCTGTTAACACAAGGCAATGGTGGCATCGACTACATGTATGCCAAGAGAAATCTTGATCTATTATAGGACATGAAGAAAATGGGGACAGGCTGAGCCTATTCGTGGACATTTGTGCACAAAAGTTGTGAAGTTTCCATGCATGAAGATAACCAGAAAAGGGACAGTTAAGAATATCGATGTTTTCGGAAACTACACCGATTGTCTTGTTTTAGAATTTCCTTAGGAGTCTGGTTGAATTCAAAGGGTATGACCGTTTTACCAAGGAGCTTTTATCAGTGATAAAAGCTCCTTGGTAAAACGGTCATACCCGTGGTTTTACAGACGTACGTACATGTAACATGTATCCACATAACCATACATTGATAATCAATCTTCTTTTCTTTGTTTCATTAGAGTTATGCTATTAACACTGGTACGAATGTTTTTCACTAGAAAATCTCCATTCAGCTTATGGCATATAAAGTAGATGTCAGGTTATAGCATACATTAGGGCAAATGACCCAAAATGCACCATAAGTCTAGCCCAGGATTTGTGTGTAGAATGTTGAAAATTTCGCAGTGGTTTAACATTTGCGATTCTCGCTAGCTATAACATCTTCATCACGAACTTAAGATAACCGGGAAAATAATAGTTCTGTCTTCTGCCCACCTACTACCTTGTTTCAACAGCAAACTAAAAACAACAGCTAACACTCATTTTCTCCCAACGGTGACACTAAATCCCGGCGGATGGAAAGTCATCTACATGTTCGATACACTATATCGTTCATGTTGTATATTACCAACTCATAAACCCACACTCCATTAGCGATCATGCCATCAAACTGAAGCCTACGTCACATCGTACACATTACATGCAAAACGCACCGGGGGCGTTTGACTTCCGGTACAGGGCCATTCAAACATCTTACTTGATCACGTTAGAGCTGACCAACCAAATACTACGTCTAGTTTATCCGTCTCGCACTCATGTCTAATATAGACAAATTTATATTCCTTATGAATCTAGACAAACCTTTACTTATAAAGCATATCTGTTCTTACATTTTCAATATCACAAAGAAACGAGAAGAAGCCGAATGTACGCAGTAGAATACTATCCTTGAGTAGTGTAGATTCATTGTATCATTATATCATGTTGTATCATTTGTTGTGACCTGTACTAAACCCAGTGGGTATGAATGTACAATAAAGGTCTTCATTCATTTATATATAGATCCACCGGTTCATTCATGTTTCCGTCGGTGTGTGACCATACGCGTACGTCATACCGTATCGAGCAATGTGGTGACCGGAGATACCTACGACTTGTTCAATCAAAAGAACCGGAAGACATTTACTCGTTTTCGCCTGCGCCAGGTTCAAAATCAATACGGCATGACGTCATAGCCATCCAACCGTGTGAATGATTGACGGGTAAGGACAGGTGGGGGACTTGATCGGATATTACTGGAGGTGAGATAGAGAGAGTAACGGCGGGCGCGAACGGAAAGTGACGTCATGAAGCCATTGCTGCAGTTTTTCTAACGTGCTGTCTATCCCACAGGGCGCGTGGATTCGATACCGCAATCTTATGAATGGAACTCAATGGCACTCAGTAGTAATATATCAATGTGTGATGTTCGGCAGGGGTATTATGTTCTCAGTCGGCTGTGAACGGAAAGTCAAAGTGCCCGACAGTCATGACAAGTCACGTATGTGTGGGTGGATTTAATGTGTTATGGCGCGTTCATATGTGCCATATAGTTGCAAGCTGAGGGCACTCATGGGATAGTCGTGCGTATGTCGTGCAAACTTCAGCTGTCTTGTTAATACCCCCCTCACATTAGGCGGCGATCGATCGGACGACGAGTCTGCGAGCTCTAAATTACGAGGAGGCATGACCCTGACGGAAGGGGGAACTCTGGCATTTCTTCGTCGGGATCAGGGACATGCCTCC
>NC_049987.1:8747099-8766941 GCF_000003815.2 Branchiostoma floridae | reverse complement strand
GTTTTCTGCCTGTTATAAAAGTTCCTCTCACGCCTCTATATGTTTTCTTTCGGGATCTCATCAGGGGGTTGACTATGCGATGCTTCTTAAGGGAGAGTTTCGCTTAACTATCTTCTTCACGTCATCTATCTCTCAATCTTCTGCTTCAGTTCGAATCGCGCCTAATGTATAACAAAATACTGTGACATCCCTGTCGGTAGTGGCTTCTGTCACAGCCTGCTAGAAAATCCTACGACTTCAAAATCGTGCGACAAATATGACCGCATGGGTCTAACGGCAATTCTCATACAGATGTGCTAAATTTTATCATTAATATTTATCATGATTTGTATGTGCTATATAACTGTAAGTGTAACACGCTGTGTTATTCATTTGTGAGTCCTACTGAAAGGCAGTGATTATACCACATAATAATATATGATATATGAATCAACTTGTTGAAGCTTGTTTATTCATTCTAAGTAAGTCAAAATGAGTGAGAGGGAGAGAGAGAGAGAGGGAGAGAGAGGGAGAGAGGGAGAGAGAGAGAGAGAGAGAGAGAGACAGAGAGACAGACACAGAGAGACGGAGAGACTACACCTTCTGCTTGGGAAATTCTGGGAGACAAACATTAAAAGAATACCAAGCTGGCCAACTAACAACAAATTTTTAGACTTTAGAACCAATAGTGTAAACGTTACGTTCAACTCAACATGTTTATATGTCCATGTACCTGTTTGTAACTCCAATTGTATCCACGTGTATGTATTTATAGATGTAGAAGACCTTAGGGAGGTCGCAGTACTTTTGTTGTGTCGATAAAGATTACATTTAATTTCATAAGGATTACACTTACAGCCAGCCGCCATCTTTGGTTTCATTTTAGGGACTGGTCTTTCAGGTAGTGACCAGTTCACGAACTGAAACTCGGGACATAATAATTACCACGTGTCCCCTCAAAGCGTACAAATATCTTCTCCATTGTGTCGAGAGCTATTTTTGAACACTGTCCTAAATGTTTAATTGTACGGTATTATACGGTAGACTGAAACCGCGACTGTGCACCGTGCTAAGGTGAAGGTCCGGACGTCGACTCTCAGTGCATCCATCAGTTCATGCTCCATGACCTCCGTTTGAACTTACCTGGATACCAGAACGACCTTAGATTCCTTTCAGGTCTACCTGGTCAGGGTTGTAGACTCCGAACCTGGAGGTTCGTACTGAGGTCGAATCCCTGACAGCTCCGCTGGTGTGCCCTAAGGAAAGACACTTAAAATCTATTTCCTGACTCGACTCATGTCAAAAGGTGTACATAGGGCCGTCCTTCAAATAGGGCGTTGAATGGGGTCATGTGTTTTACGATAGCCGAACCTTGAAAACGAAAAAGAACCCAACGCAGTTATCGAAAAGAATAGGGGTCCTTCCTGGTGTGAATGGATCAACCAACCTCCGAATATACTGCATGTACTCTTCACTACAATTCTGGTGGGTTACGCCACGAGGCGGTTTCCTGGAAGTGCAAATCAAACAAACAATACAAACAAAAACACGAAGTTCCTGCCTACTTAGGTTCGCAGTCCGGTTTCAAGATTTATGGAAGAAAAGTTGGCGTTTACAGAGTTACCAGATCGACATGCTATGTTTATCTGATGTCTGATTGGTGAGACCAGAAGGTGAGGTCGTTTTGTTTTGTCTGACAATTTACTGGCAGGTGTTATGAACTTTGATCAGCAAGAATTGGTTAAAATAACAAGGGATGGAAATTAAACTACATAGCGATTTTTCTCTTAACATACAATCATCATCATGTTCTTAACAGGTAGCTGATAGAAAAATACAGTTAAAAATAGGAAAAGCGGGCATTATTCTTTGCGCATTCTCATCATTATTCCTGATCTGTCCCTGAATAGTTACCTGTTTTTCGACTCCTCCCCAAAACGTGTCCATGGCGACCTATTTCTAGGTCGGTAGCTCTGTCCGAAATATATTTTGGACAACGACCTGAAAGTCTGGACATCGACCTGGTGGTCACCAGCTGCAGTACCCCCGACGAGCACCTTTTGTAGACAAATGTAGCCATTCTCTTATTACCTCACTGAACTGTTACACTGGAGCTGTTATTTCTTAGTCTCTACCAGACTGACAACGCTGGCTATTACAGGGAGAATAATTTTCCAGGGGAGTTTTGCTACCAGAAGAGTTGGCTGACCGAAGGGAAACATAAACCTTAGCGTGAACCGAGCCCCCTGGCCCATTTACCGATTTTTGTGCCGAATTCTGCGATCCCCGTACCCCCGTAGGAAGGCCTGGTGGAGACTAGTTATTTCTATCGACGGCCGAAATATGTCTAATAGCTTTCCTGGTATATGTAACGTGCATGTTGCCATTTACAATTAATATTCGTGGACTTCGGCTGTAACCCAAATCTCTCCCTAGCCATTTTTGTTCTTTTCTGTAATCAAATTTAACATTGTGGTAAACAATTCAATTTTGTCTTCAATCTGAATATCAAATTAAACGTTGTGGTAAACAATTCAACTTTGTCTTCAATCTGAATATCAAAATAAACGTTGTGGTAAACAATTCAACTTTGCAATGAGTTTAGGTTATAAGAGTTGGTGCAAGTACTCGTTCAAATAACACACATACTCATATTGCTTTCGACCATTTTGCGCCTAGCAAGATTATATTTGTAATATTCAAGTGCATTATGGTACTAGCCTGAGTAGTTTGGTTAGTTTACCGCGCACATACACATTCACATGCACACACACATCCACACAAACACACACACAGGCGCACACACAGATCCGTATATCGCCGCGATGTATGATTAAAACCAAGAGTCACTGTCACTAAAACACTGTATATTTCAAACCATAAGAAAATTCAGTAAAGCCGATACATTTCTTTACAAATTGTACAACGATGAACGTAATGCTTGTTATTATGGTAACTTGTCTGAAAGTTACTCGTTTGTTGCAGCAAGGTGGTTTTAAACCGACATCAGACCACGGCCACCAAAGAAAGGTTTTATAACAATGGTCGTCATTTCAACAAAGCTGGAACTCGAGAGCTTTCGGTCGATCACATCTGCTATTAAAACATTGTCTCGACATAAATATTACCGCATAACGTCTCGAATATCTAACGGATATCTAAAAGTTTATAACATTTAACAAACACCACGAATGTTTGTGTCTTGTTGTTTGTTGATTCGTAGTCACATCGTCTAAACATGACCGTCATGTGGCAATTCCTTGTACGGAGACATTTTATCGAAAATAACGATGAAAAGTGCACACAAAAAACGTCCTAATTGCTTACAGTGCATTGAAGCGTCCGACATATTTTAAAAGTATGTATCATTTCATACATAACCTGAAGTAATGTCCATGGTTAGTTTTTCTGCTGTCCAATATTCTCCTGTAGCCAGGTTCTTGCCTCCTGCAAGCTGTATTTGAAAGGACCCTTGCCGCCTTCGTAGACGACTTGTCCATGCCGTATGATGTAGACCCTGTCCGGGAAGGCACCGTACTGATAGTTCGCACTGTTCGTCATGGAGTCCACAGCTACGTTGTACAGTACTGTCCTGTTGGCCAGCATGGCTCGTGCTGCCGTACACCGCTGACCAATAGACTGGTGGCTGGTGATGTCAGGCCCGGCGCGGAAAGACCACCCGTCCGTCGGATGCGCCTCCTCGATGTAGACCAAGAGAAAATCGACTCTCTCGCCGAACTCGGCAACGATCTCGTCGAAGACGGCCAAGTCCGGTACGAACGGTGGTCAGGTGTAGCTGCCGAAGTTGACGAAGAGTGGTCGGTCGGCCACGGCAAAGCTCAGCAGGGTCTTCTCGGTGACGCTGTCGAGGAGGACCAGGGTGGGGTCCGGGGCAGGCTTGCCATGGCGCGCGCGCTTCATGATGCCCACCATCTGGGAGTACACCAGCCCCTTCAGAGAATTCCAAGTTAGAAACTCGTCGATGTCGTACTGAAAGCTAGACGTTTGCTCCTGTTCTTCTCGACCCAGGAGTTTCGCGAGGAGGTCTTCTTTCTTGGCCGGTGCCACAAAAGTTAGCACTATGCTCGCTGTCTTAAGCAGGAAGAAGGCAAAACACAGTACAACAAACAAGATCGGGGCGGCTAGAGCCTTAAGAGGCCTGACTGCCTCGCACAACATACCGGCATTCGGTCGCTCAACGCTGTGCGGGGAAAGACTAGAATGATGACCACAGCCCATGTCTTACTGCCACTCTGTAGAGTCAGGTGCGGTGAGATCGGCACATGTGTATTTCACGTTATAGTTCCAGGAAAAAAGACAATGTAAGGGGGCGGGCCTTCAGATACTTCGATTGGATGTCTTCGACAAAGGAGAAACTATTGCATATCGAGGGGTGGAAGGGTGGAGTGACAAGACTACAAGGAAAAGTAGAAGTGGGGATTATATATTCAATACCATTACAGTAGGAGAGTTCGCAGCTTCACTATCGAATATTCAATGGTAGAAGGTAATTGTTTTGAAGATAGGAAAAAAAGAGTGCGGTATGTATTATAGGAACGTGTTAAAACTGTGAGAACTTGTGACAAAATTATTAGTCTAATTCAACGCCTATTCAGACCGAATAGATAGGTATTTGTACAGAAATATCGGCCGGTAAGAGGTACAATTGTACATTGTCTACTGTGCACATATAATTACAGGCTTGGTTAGAGGCAATACCGGCTAGTTGTTACCTTAGGTGTAGTGTTGATTACGTGGCTATAAGAATAGACTTTGAGGATTGCGGAGATCGCATGTCAGGAGGGCATTATGATTCAACACTACTCCATACTACACATGACTAACGTTACACGACATAGTGAAGTGATTAGTAGGGTGGATTTAGGATCATTGTGATGTGGGACAACAAGGCGACTTCAGCATGCCGTATTGTTCGGCACAGTGAGCTGCTACTATATTATAATACATTCTCTACTTCACAAGTTCTTTTATCCGTCCGTACATTGTGATAAATAGATAGAGCCATAGCAACACGCACACACAGTCTCGCAAACAATGGCCCGAGTTTACCCCAGGTCATGCGGCAAGCCACGCACACATTGGCTGAATATCAGGCAAAATTCGCAACAAAAACTCCGTATTAACGTTCTTCTCTTGGGAAGCACCATAAACCAGGAGATTAAAAATGGAGAGGTCATTTGAACACATCCTGGCATTACCAGTTGTCAAGGTTGTTGCCCCATCATCTATCATGTTTGTAAAACCAAATAGGAAATCAAATATCTATCTATTTATGTGTTTATTTATTCGGATTTACAGAAATGTTCTGAGAGGATCCGGCAACAGGAATATAGATTTCCTCTACAAGGCCGTATCCTCTAACACGCGGAAATAGAAATAAAGTAAACAAGCGAACCAAAAACAAAAACAAGAAACAACTACATACATAACTACAAAATATGATAATATTCATTCAAGGGAAGAATTCTTTTCTACGTATGAGTGGTCATTAATTGTAACTGTCACTATTGTTAATAGGGATAATGGAAGTGAACGACCTCAAGTCAACTACAATGTATGAAAAATAGCCTGAATTTTCTAGAAGAATTTCTCAGAATGTTCACACTTGCTGTTATTTAAGTGTGTTACTGATCATGTCGAACGATTCTGATTCACTGTACTTATAACTAAGGAGGTTTATCAAGATTATCTAGTTGTGACAGGCAAGCTGCCGAGTTTTTGTCAATTACATTAAAATTTCTGATATTTCCGCCAATTCACCATCTTTTTGGCTGATACTGTGTTATACTTTATGGTAGACATAATGTCACTGAGAGGGAAACATAAAATCATTTTCGCCAGGCGAAAAATATAATGATCCAAAACCAAGCAACCAGCAAGACTGATGGGCAAACTCGTGGATGAACTCCAGCGGCCTTCACCTCAGGCTATGTTATGGCTCTAATTACAGGTCCCTGCTCCCAGGGCCAGATGGACAACTGTTTTATGGGCTACTCCGGTCAATCAATATGTAATAAGCAAGCAATCAAGTTGACATCACTGCCGGCTGTAAGACTCGTAAAGGAAACATCATCATATGTTGGAAATGGCTGGTCCCCTTGAATCAACCTATGGGGGGAAATGCCATGAACGAATATAATAGACAGAAATAACATAAACGGGAGGATGTTTTAAAGCCGGTACAAGCATGTTTCCGCACAAATTTCATTACCGAGATTGTTATTGCATGAAGGCCGTTTCGTCAGCTGGAACACTGGGCAATTTGTGAAACATTACGCATTTATTGTGTCTTGAGGGTAAGTGGCAGGTCAACAGACCACAGAACCATGCCAGCTGGCAAGCTTTGGTGTTGGAACACTGTGAAATACAGAACCGGTTTTTGTTTCACACATGCCAAGTCATAAGATACGATTAAAAATGCCAAATATCACAGTGATAATCATTGGCAAAGTCCCGTTAGTCTAGACTAGGTATGTGTGTGTACGTGACTGTTTCGTGGAGTTAATTAGACGACGGTGCAGAGTAGCAGCGAGGTAAGACATGATTTATAGGTATGACGTTCAGTAGCGGCAGTTAAGCTGAGTTCGATGTTTTATGCAGGGGCATCTCAGGGCATACTGGAGGAGTGTTAAATCTAACCTAGCAGCTGTAGACTAACGTATCGGTAGCAAAGATCGTACCTGCCGGCCGAGACTGTATTCACAAGCATGGACACAGTACTGTTGGTAGGCGATTTGCAACCAGAAGCCTTGGAGATTAGTTGTAAGCTCACATACAGACAAGGTTAAGCTACATGGACGGCTACTTGGAACTTAGCGTTAGGTGTTGTCCCAAAGATTCCCCCGGGCAAGGACACCGTGCCACTTTTATTGGTCATCCCAAATCAAAGACGTCCTCGGTCGTCTCCACCCAGTGTTTATTGAATTCCCTACGTTGTTATGTGAAATATTGATTTATTTACCTTCGCTAAAGGTGGTATCCCACTGCACTTGGGGCACCGGCGTGGCACTATGGGGTTCGAAAGATTACTCAACTATTAAATTTTAGAGATCACTCGGAACGAATTTTCATAGGTTTTGTGTATTTTGTTGTCTTCTAACTTATACTTTTTACGTATTATGCAATATCTAAATTATTAAAAAAATCGGCAAAAATGAGACAAATGTGCCGCAGTGAACGAACCCCGCAGTGCCACACCGGTGCCCCAAGTGAGGTGAGATACCACCTTAACAAGGCGAAGGTTATGTTTTGTAGGTTTTGGCCCCTTTAATGGCAACTCTGCGTGGAACTACAAGGACCTCCTAATGACGTTGTTTGTATGGGGAACCTAGAAAAAACATCATGACGCTCTATTTCTTACAAGTGCTTAGGGAACAGTATGTTACGATTATACGACATACTAGTATTCCATGCTTGGCCAGAGCATGTGTGTGAGGAGGGGGTGTTGCAAACTCTGGTGGCATTGAACTGGTTCATGTTAGATTCCACGAAAACAAAGCATTTAGATTTAGATTTATTGAAATTGCAGACAATGCAAAACATGGCAAACTCAGGCTAGCTGATATCGTCATTTCCACAAGTTCATGTACAAATCTAAATAGAGTGCGTTTTTTTGCTAAACACATTGTTTCACTTATTCACTGACAGAGCCATTACTTACGAAAGGCTTGTCACTCTTGTCACTCTCCTCACTCTTGTGACAGCACCACATGACTGAGGCAAATAAAATGCAACTGTTAATGTGGCATTTTGATTTGGAAAAAAAGCCAGTGACAGAAATAAATCCCATACTTGAATCGAGGTGTTGATTTTAACTTGAGATAGACATACCGTTTAACCCACGCTCTTAGAGTTGACGTCCACCCCACTGCCTTTTACTTTTCTGTTTTCTGAAGATAGAAAATACCCCCCCCCCCAAGAAAAAACGCCTGTTCCTAGTTATTGATGTTTCGCGAAGACAAATTGTGATTTTTGGCCCTTGCATCTTTCTAGGTACTTTAGGACAACCCGTCATGAAAGTAATATGGTATATAGCTAGTCCGAAAACAGATGGTGCTCGGTGAGGTCAAGGACATCAGGTTTTGGACGCTCGGGTAGCTCGATCTATGGAGCATCTACTGTTAGAGTACAGGGACGATTGGGCATATGGCATTAAGAAATTCACAACAACTCTAAACGTCAAGATCATTGAGGTATGAGATTCTCTATCCCTTCGTCTATTTGAAGGTGTTAACATAACAACGATTGTCTAGCGGTGTCACATCATGTGTTATTTTCCAAAACTCCAATCTTACTTTTCCAATATCTAAGTTTTGTAACAAGTCTTACAGAATATTTCGGTATGTTGTCTTTTTAATGACCAATCACTTCTTGTGATCTGTTCTTCGAAGGTCACAACATATAAGGCAGGGATCATAACAAAATATCTAATAAAAGATGAAAAATACCTCAATGGTAAAAAATACCTGAAGTTTAATCTTAATAACTAAAGGTGAACTACATGTAAAACAGTCAAGCTGTATTGCTGTTTGAGCCAATTAAATATTCATAAACTACACATAAGCCTTTCGCTGAGATTCTCACAAATATCGTTGAAATGATGGCCAAAAGAAGTGGCCAACCACACGACATTGACAAAAAAAGCGA
Organism: Branchiostoma floridae; assembly: GCF_000003815.2. NCBI lineage: Eukaryota > Metazoa > Chordata > Leptocardii > Amphioxiformes > Branchiostomatidae > Branchiostoma > Branchiostoma floridae. Next base: position 8,758,295 of record NC_049987.1, on the reverse strand, counting down.
AGCACAACTTTCAGAACCTTCAGAGATCACGCAGTTTAGTATTCACGAAGCCTCTTGTACAGTCACCGAACTCAGAATCTGGTTGTTTTCAATAGGTTCTGAAACTGATCTATACATCCCCGACCGAGACGTTATGAAAACAGCCGCGCCCAATTTTATATCTCACTTGCCGTTTAAGCATATGGCATCATTTAACATCATGTTTACCGAATATTTTATCATCATATTTCAATGTGTATGTCCTAGTTTTCGACATTAACTGTACATATCCATCCTGCTTGATCTGAATAACTGTACTTAGATTTAGGTTGACTTAAAGACAGTCACATAGCCTTTTTGAATATTTAGGCAAGGTGGATTGTTTATCCACTTCATCCATTTCCTCCCTACTCACCAAGCAGAGGTTCTGCTCCAGCTGTTTTATGTCTATTTATGTGTTTTTATCGGGCTTTCTATTTTGTACCGTTTTCTTTATTGACCGCGAGACATAAAGAAAACGGTACCAAACAGAAAGCCTGATAGAAACACATAAATAGATATTTATAAAAATCCGGAGCCGAACCTCTGCTTGTGAAGTATTCCTTCCATCACCTTTCAGCTCCCCAACCGAAGTCAGGTACTCATTTTTACATCCGGGTAGAGTGAAGAAAGTAACTACCTTTCTCAATGGAAAAGGGTTTCGCCGGGTATGTAGGAAATCGTACTTCTTGATATGGGGACCGCTAGCCTAGTCACTTGGCCATATGACACCACAACTGAACTACAACACCTGCCTGAAGTGGGCGATTCCTCACCGGAGTTTGACATTATGCAAACCACGGATTCACCGAAACAGGTCGATATCGAGAAGTTCGTAGAAAACATAACTGTTACATAAGAATTTCTAGGAACAGGAAGGATGTTACCGTTCATCATGTCTTACGGTTCATGGCCATCGGTGGGGCACAAGAGGGGACCGCATTCTTTGTCAAATCCAGCCTTCACTTCTAATGGCTCAAAGGAGATATTCTAAAGATAAACTTTTCCGGCAATTATTTAAAGGATTCCTGGAAGAAAATAAGCTTCTTACCTTCAGGACCATGAGCTTCAGACTCAACTTAAGCGCATTTTGATTCTAATGCTGGGAATTGTTGTGGGTACCGGTACAGAAAATTCAGGAACAGGTGCGGTCCAGGTCCAGAGGATCAGGTCCAATACTAAACCTGATTATCTGTGAAAACTTCTGAATGAGTGATACTCGAAACAATGGTCCATTTCGCTACAAAGGAATTGGTTTTGAACCGGTACACCGTACCGGTACCCATCCATAGCTGGGTAAGCAGTGTCTCTACAAGTTCTATACTTAGTCTTTCCCATTCTATTTCTTTGCCATATACTCGGCAACTCTGCTCTTATGATGTTAAGTTTGCCAATAGGAATAGTTGCACTACGGGATATTTGACGATGGAGAAGAAAAGCGTTTTAATCAATGTTTATCGCAGTCATGAAGGACGCTATGGAAACCGTGATGTGTGGATTCACCGAAACGGGTCGATATCGAGGAATTCCTAGAAGACATACATAAGAATTTCTAGGAACAGGAAAGACGTTACCATTTATCGCGTTTTACGGTTCGAAAGTGCCAGGCATCAGTGGGCCACAAGACGGGACCTGATTCTTTGTCTACCCCAACCTTCACTTCTTGCGGCTCAAAGCAGATATTCTAATGATACCATTTTCCGGCAATCGTTTAAAGGATCCCTGGAAGAAAATAAGCTTCTTACCTTCAGGACCATGAGCTTCAGTCTCAAGCTTAAGCGCATTTTAATTCTAATGATGTGTTACCCTTGGTACGAAGTGTCTCTACAAGTTCCATACCTAATCTTTCCTATTTCTTTGCCATATTCTGCAACCGGCTAGGCACTTGTTACTTTGTCTGCCAATGGGTGCAAGATGGATAATTGACGACGGGGTAGAAAAAAATCTGATGTTATAATCAATGTTTATCACAGTCATGAAGAACTGAGTCATACCCTATCCCCAGGACTGATCCCTTAACGCTGATAGCTTCAACCGTAAACTGAGTTGCAGATTAACGGTTTACTGGTGTGACCTCAGAGGGGACCCCAGATGTCGTTAATGCGCTGGGGGCACACGTAAGCAGCCGCCGGGGTGACAGTCAGCCAACAACCTTCACTGTCTGTCTCCTTCAGTCTGAGTAGATTGTGCTGAGTTGTTATTTCTAAGTGTCAGACCTTATACTTCCTAATAAAGAACAGTGATTTCCAGGAACTACGCAGTCCCCTGCTGCTGAATGTCCTTGTAACTGTTCAGATGCACAGTGTGGGAGGTGTGTTAGGCAAGTGCAAGGAGATAAGTTCATAAGAGAACGTTGTCCTGGGCGGAGGTCATGATTCTGACATTTTGGTGAGCAAATAGGAATTTGGGGATCTATGAAATCTCTTGATGGGATCTTCAGTCATCTGTTTTCCTGTCTTGACATCTTTCTACCCGTCTGTCTCTCTGTCTATCAGTCAGTCTCTCTCTCTCTCTCTCTCTCTCTCTCTCTCTCTCTTATGTCCGCGCTTCTGCACATTTACTCTATTTGCCCTTATAAATAACGTTTCTTTCAATGTCAAAGAACGTAAGATTTTCCCAAGGCAATGTAAGCGGATGCGAGGGCAGATAACGGCCGTATCAAATGTATCATCGAAGAAGAAACGATGAAAGGCAAGGGGGAAGACAGCTAGTACGAGGACGGGGGAGGGGATACTTCGGTTCACTTCAGAGTTTGTGGCTGGGAGATTTTGTGCTTAAGTGCTTCACTGAACTGGTGAAAAACAACTCATTCGACATTACAAGTCATAAGTGGTTTGTTATAGTACTTGTGCAAACTACTGAGAATTCCCAAAGACAGCTATAATCCTCTTGGATAAATGGCCTATTATGTGGACCCGTTGATCAAGTAGTTTATCTCAGCTCACTCTCAGTCACAGGGATTTGACGACGCTATATACAGCCCTGACCTTCACTTCACTTCTGAGGTGAGACAGTCCTTTCCAGGAACCATTTGCATGTTTTCCTGGAAGAGACCTAAAATATGCACGTTATCTACAGAGACCTTGAACATCAATCGCCGGTTTAGGGTAAGTAGGGCTGTGGATAGATAAAACTACTTGTTGGTCTTTTCAAACTCTAACAGTTATCCACGTGGATGCACTTTTCACCCGAGTCCTTCCTACAGCTATTGCTACAGCTAATAGGAAACGCTTACTCGCCAATTATTATTATTATACTGCACCTACATATCATGTTTGTATAGGCCACTTCACTTCGTATGTATGTATGTATGTGCGTGTATTGTATGTGTATGCGTGTGTGTGTGTGCGTTCGGTTGTGTGTACGTGTATACATTTGTACGTGTACGTGTACGTGTCTTTGTATGTGTTAGCGCGCGCATGTGTGCATGTGTGTGTGTGCGTGTGCGTATGTACATTTTTGCGTGCATGTGTGCGCGCCTGTGGGTGTGGATGCGCGCGTGTGTGTGCAAATGTGTCATTGGGTGAATGTGTGCGTGTGTGCGTGTGTATGCGAGAGACAGATTTTTACCGATCTCAAAAGGCACGCGTGTGAGTCAATGACATTATAATTTTATTTCTAGTGATGACAGCACCATATGCTGGTACACGCGCGAGGGGGTTCACATCGAAGGGAAAATATTGTGATGTTTGGAACCGTCACCACAGAAACAATGTTCAAGAAAATGTCAATGGGTCGTCCCTTTATTTCAGAACGTTAGAATTTCTAGATGAGTGAGAATCATGCTCACTCATCATGTGACACCGTGTGGAGATGCTCTGTAACAATCCCAATCCCTGAAACGCAGTACAGCAAGCAGTTAGAAACAGTCTCGACTTTGAAACAGAATTCCAAGTTACTGTAATCTGATCTTAAAATTCATTTTAACCTTTACACGTTTTCTCCAGGAGGCAGCTTTTGTTACACTGCACATAGGCCATGATGTGCCCCTCCTCTTAGTAAAGTATATTGATGGTTTACATGTATATAATGTATATAATGTAAGGCGGCACAATATAATGTATATAATGTAAGGAGATACATGCTAGTCGCCACAAATTGATAAAAAATAAACGTATATGGTACTAGTATACATCCCTTTCCACTAGAGACTGCGACGGCGCTAAAACCGCAAGAAAGACCGGATTGTTTTAACTTTTCAGCCATACTTTCAAATCCCTAAGATCAAACAAATCTGCCTGTCTTCAGTACAAACCTGGTATGTTGTGTGATGAGTAAATAAACAAATAACAAACAAACAAGCAAGTTCCATTTCCAACATAAAACTGGCAAGTTTGCCATACCTGGATAATTGTCACAGAATAGAGTCAGAGTTTGGGACCTTAAGGCCACCTCTCACTTGACGTGCGGCACGCTTGCGGCATTGCTGCGTTCGAAAACGCAGATGTACCCCCACGGAATCTAGAGGTGCCGCAAGCAAACCTAGAGGTGCCGCAAGCAAACCTAGAAGTGCCGCTTGCAAGCGCGACGTTTTTTAAAAAGTTTAAAAATAACGCAAGTGGCAAGATGCCGCAACAGTGCCGCAACAGTGCCCCAACGGTGCCCCAACAATGCCCCCACAGTGCCGCCACCATGCCCCAAACAGTATCAAGGATATATTTTGCCTATTTTACACCAAGAATCAAAAGTTAACATCCTTTTATTACCGAAAAACTATTTTAGATGCATTTCTAATAATTTTACAGCGGTTTTGGATCCAGTAAAAAAATTGCGAATTCCACAAAACTTAACTTGTATCCGTATTCAGAGTTAACTTAAAAATACATCTTTTGATTTATTTAATGGATTCTATACTTGAAAACAAAAAATAAGTAACTGGTTTATCGATTAACCTACGGATATAGAGAAAAAGATTATCGTACAACGTTCAAATAGAAATTATTTATGTTGGATGATAACGAGTTTGCGTTTGCGTTATAACGTTGCAATCATTGCTGGTAGCCTGCCGCCGATAAAATACAAAATTGCAGTCATTCGGACCGATGGGCCATATCTTTCTCACTTTTTACAAATATGATAGACTTAGACATCAATAGGCTGGCAAGCCATCCGCCGACAATGAAAATACTCCGCGTCATACAAAAAAGGATGAAATATCAAGCATTTTCATTTTAAAAATTTGCAAAATTGGTGAATAAACATATAAACATACATAATTACACATAACGTTACATGGTGCAAAACGTACACATCGATTCAAATCTGGTATATGGTTCGTGTCCGTTCATTTGGGTCATTTCCTTTATAGTAAAAGTCTTTCAAGGTTATTTATAGCATATGTATCATATAATTCATTATCATAAGGGAAATCTTTTTCATTATAAATCTCATTTTGGGGCATTCTCATCATTTTACAGTGATTTTTGATAAATTGACAACGCTGCAATTGTCAATAACATGTTCATTTAGTCTAGAAACGCAACAGTGCCGCACGTCAGTGTGAGTGCAAGACAAAATCGGTGAAATTAACACAACAGTGCCGCAGTGAACGAACGCAGCAATGCCGCAAGCGTGCCGCACGCCAAGTGAGAGGGGGCCTTTAGTCATCTCTACCCATCTCTACCTGACTGAACATGCAGGTGACTGGTGTATTCCCAGCAGGGTGACCTTCGTGCACAAGAACAGACTAAACAATGCCAGACCATGCCAGGCACTTGGGCAGCGTTTGGAAAACTTACTTAAACTGTTGATGAAGGTTAGACATCCAGGTAATAAGATATGCCAAAAAGCAGTGCAACTGGATATGATTTGGGAAACGGTCAGACGTTTTATGCAGCCATCCAGTGTCGCCCGAAAGTATGATAACAATGTGAAACGCGCAATATCGTATTTTCAAAGAATGGCCCTCCCTTTACGAAAATAAAACATTGACTTGAAATGACTTGTGCGTTGTGCCAGTCTTCCTCTGTAACCTGAACTACTGAGTATGGTGGGTATATCTCCACAGTTAAAATGAAAATGTCAACGCTCCAGGCAGCTTCAAGGCCGGGAAGAAGGTGAACACACCAATACGCCAGATGTTTGTCTACTGCGGAGACCAAAGCACAAGCAAAGCCAGACAAAGCACAAGCAGTCAGCTGGTCGTCCCAAATCCCCAGCGAGAGATCCCGTCAGAAGAGCCATAGCCTATCTGGAACAGTAAAAGGTGGTATCTCACTGCACTTGGGGCACCGGTGCGGCACTGTGGAGTTCGTAGATGACTCAACGAATTGCAGAGACAAAGAACGAATTTTCTTCCCTTTTGTGTATTTTGAATTTTGTCTAAGTCATACTTTTACGTATTACGCAATATCGAAATTTAAAAAAATCGCAAAAGTGACAAAACAATGCCGCAGTGAACGAACCCCCGAACCCCGCAGTGCCGCACCGGTGCCGCAAGTGCAGTGAGAGTCCACTTTTACCTCCAGACATACGCACAGCCCCAACTCTGCCTTCCTTTAACCCTTGTCCTGCTGAGCCGCTATATATATATATATATATATATATATATATATATATATATATATATATATATATATATATATATATATATATATATACGGACTGCACATATATAATGCCTGTATATGGGTCCTGTATCTTTATGGGTTTGGGGCATTTCTCACTTAAATGAAATGCGGCATACCGTCAGCAAACTGCGTCGATTTGAAAGGTGAGTCTGCAACAGAAAAATTGGGAAAAAAGATCTCAACAGGATACGGGCCTCTTCATAGAAACGACCAAACAATAACAGAAACGACCAAAACGAACGGACTCGAATCATGTAACAGCTTTCAGTTTGACCATGCATGTGCAAAATATGTGTATTAACCTATTAGGAATTTAAATGATGTGAATTGTAGCTCTGCTATATGTTTTGTCTGACCCTTACCTCTCATGACTTCAATCAGAAGCAGCCTGCGGGCCGATTTGAGCTTCTCATGGTTCAAAGGTTCAAAACAGACTCTGCCGGCACATATTAACTACCAAGGGCAGCATGTGCTTAACCGCAGACGTCATTGCGTACATACGGGTGGTGTTTTAAAGTGACGGAGCAACAGGTGGGCATCACCACCATGTCTATTTTGTGATTTGTTCATTTATTCGTTCATCTTAGCAAAAAACAACAACAACAACAACAACCTGTTCTGTTACAAGATATGGTGACCCTTCATTCTAGATGGGGAATGTTTCGTTGGTCGCCTTTTTGCAAGTCTGTATGAAGTCCGAATGTTCTCTTAGCCTCCACCAGGCTCCACAGGTCGCGGGTAGAATAATAGAAATTGGGCAAATATGGATGCATAACATGCCAGAGGAGTTAGCTAGTCAAGGAGTATGGTTTGGGACCAGCTAGCTCCTCTGGTACGTTATCTGGCTATATTTATATCCAATTTCGACCATTTTTCCAGAGTCCAGAGGAGCCTGGTAGAGACTAAGACTTCCATACGGATCTCATACAGACTTGAATATGTACGCATGTGTGAACTCAGCTGCTTTAGATTAAAGAAATCGTTGCTCTGAAGAATACCAGCGTCAGGTCTTCATTGTTAATTGCACTGTCAGGTCATCAATCATCATTTGCTCGATGACGTGAACGTTCACCCCGGGTGGAGAAGACCATTGTTTGGGACTAGACACGATCAGGAACAGATTATTAACAGTCTGATTTTATCTGCAGTAGAAAATTTGTCAGTTGTTGATGAAAGTGTCTTGATAATGTTCATGCTAGTCGCTTGTCATATGTAACTTCTTGTTCTGGAGGCGTTCGGCCTGTGAACTTCGCTTCTACACGTAGTAAACATGGTAGTTGATATTTGTTTGCTACCACGTACTCTAATAGCCTCCACCAGGCCTTCTGACGTAACGTTTGCATTCGGCAACTTAAAGGGAATAATTGGAATAATTAGAGACTCACTTCACGGGAAGGTTGATATTTTCCTTCAATGCCCTGTTCAATGAAACCCTGCGAGGTTCAAACTCCCCCGCGGCCCGGTATTAGCATTCTCCCTACCGCCAGCGTAGTCAGTAGTTTGGTAGAGCAAGGAGGTTGCAAAGAGTCTTTTCAACCTCCTTGGGTAGAGATATGTTACATTACTCTTCACCCAAACTTCCCTCACCGGTGTGTTTTTCTACTTCGTAAAAGATATCACAACTAACGCTAGGTTTACATTTACACAGGGGATTTACTGGGCACTTTTGGGGACCAAAACGTATGATGCGAAAGGCAACAGAGACACGCACAAAACGTACCAAAAAATATAACGTACCAGAAAACCTTGAAATTTATTGACATACGTTCAACTTTTTCGTTTCCGCAAACAATCCAGCTGGGCCCCAGGTGGGTTATTTGACCCTGATATGACCGGGTACCTGCTATACCGGACCATAAATCATAATCCTTACGATACTTCGGCGCCAGTTTTGAAATCACTCCAAGCCTCTCACGGGTGACTGGGGAAACGCGCCAGTGACGTCACGGAAGGGCGTCAGACGAACATAATCGAGGTGAACCCAGTTCACAGAAGAAAAACAATAGCTTAGAGTCCAAAATAAACCAGCCGTACCCAGGTGTACGAGGCACTCCTACTTAATTCGCCACACAACAAACCAAAGGTCACTCACAGGACACTGACATTCATCAGATATACCAGTATAACATATTCTGGGAGGGAGGGGTTCAAGGTAGACAATAGATTCTGCATGCACTCTGAAGACAACAAAATAGCTTCTTGTAATTGCTTCTTTTTTTTATATTTTCCTTTATCCTGAAACAAACAAGTGATCGACCAAAAAGCAAAACAAAATTGTAACTGAGATAGCGTTTCAGCAATGTTATGGTGCCGATCCTAACCTGACAGTTACCTTAGTCAGTTCCATACATACGATACGGTATAATCACATTTGACATAACTGGTTAGGGGGATAGTCAGGTTTAACATTGCTGACACTCTTCCATCTTGGATACATTAGGACCCTGTTAAGCTTTCAAAAGATGTCGTGTAATCTATTTCATATTTGCATCCGGTGTATATACTGTAGAGGCTAGAATGGCCGCGATAATTTTTATTTCGTGGTCTTCGCGGTGGCCATGGCCACTTCATCGCGAACTTTAAACCACATCGAATCTCAATCCCCTCGAACATTACCCCTTTCACAGTAGCCCAGGAACAATTCCTCATTAATCATCTCAAGAATTTCATGCGCAAACATTGGAGTGCGGCTTAGTAGGAGGGGAACCGTCATAGAAGATTTGTGGGAGATGATTCAGTGTTTTCGTGCCTCTTGAATAATTCATGCAGTTGGCGCTGAGATTTAATGGTGGAACAGCGCGTAAAACCACGGGGGGGGGGGGTACTGTAGTGACAGGGCGTGATCCTTGGCTTCAGCGGTGCAGAATGGTTAGGCAAGGTGTCGCTAGACTGAGAGGACGGTTCATTTGTGTCATGAGACATAATAGTACTATGGGATATTAATCAAACACGCCATGTTTTCTTGACTCATAAGAAAAATAAACACGATTTAATTGTGGGACAGTGCGTAAAACCACAGGGGGGAGTACACTGTAGTGACAGGGCGTGATCCTTGGCTTCAGCGGTGCAGAATGACACGGAGGGTTAGCCAAGGTGTGGCTCGACCGAGAGGACGCAACATGTTTCATGAGACATACTATAGGATATAAACAAAACGTCATATCTTCTTTACTCATAACAAGAAAAAAAAACGATCGTCATCTTTATATCTTGTCGTACTCGCATTGCAGCCAGTTCAAGGCCTCATGTAGGTCTTGGCTGGTGACATGTGGACCCAGTTCGGACTCTTGCAGAATGTGAAAAAGCCTCGGGTGTAGAAAAACGTCACATTGCGGCATTGTATTTTGGTAGCAGTACAGACACATGTGTTAGTGGCATACACATCCTCCTTGTGGTACTACTCAGCTGTTGGAATAAGGTATGGCAAAACTTCTGCATCATTCATCAATCTTCACAAGGAGGTTGATCTTCACAAGCAAGAATAAGTCAGTTCAGGTAACAACATAGAATTTTGGTTCACCTTTGAGTGTAAAACTGGAATAATTTTGTTTTTTCAATCACACGTGTCGACAAAACCATCAGAATACTTGTAGTTTACCCACATGCCTTGTTAGGGTGCGATATACTTTAGTATTCAACCTTCGTACCCTTGTGTTGGTATCTTATGTACCCTGACTTAATTGGCATCATGAGGACCTGCAACATTTATTCGTAAAGAAAAGTCAACAGCGCTGTTCAGTGCTGTTACGTTAAAGATCAAGGTCGAAACTACTCGACCCGACTGGGGTCATTGTACCAGTCCGCTGTCATGCGCATTGGGCCTTCCTGGAACACGCCTCTGCAAGGTCGCTATTAACTAGCCTGGGTGCCATCCTATTTGTACCGGGGCTCCTTACACTAGCTACGGGTAGCGATTGTAAGGACCCCGGTAGAAATAGGATGATACACAGGCTATATAGTCACTAACATTTACCACATTACAAACGCGTATGTGTTACATTACATGGATGAATGCATGAATGAATGAATGAATGAAGATGAAGCTTTATCGCACGTTTTTAACACACATTGACAAGTGCACAACAAAACATGTCGAATATATATACAGTCAACAGATTCAAAATGAAAATAACTATTAATAGATAAATTCAACTTCTCGCTTTTCAGCTATAGCAGAGATGGAGAGATAAAGAAAAGATATGTTTTACGATAAAAGGTTTGTCTCGTTGCATTAGGAATATGTTTGATGGTTAGGAAAAATAAAAATATAGGCAATACACTTATAACGTTACACTTAAATCTAGATCTATCCGCTGACTTGCCGATCAAATACTTCATGGAAGCGGCCATTGGGCAAGGCCTTTCAATACACATAATCAAGGATGCATATCACGAACGTCTAAGCCTTATATGGTCTAATGCAGTTACAGTGACATAACAGAAAACTACTACCATAAACAAAGAAATCTGAGCCTGTATTTTAGTTTAAAATGCTGGAGTTCCGTACTATTCTACCAGGTGGCGCTTCCAGAGTGCATCCATAAAGCATCTGGGTAAGGAGCGCTCCCGGTGCCAGCCATATGGGAGGACAGGCCGGGGAGAGTAGGCC
>NC_049987.1:8733427-8746735 GCF_000003815.2 Branchiostoma floridae | reverse complement strand
GTCAACTTTATGATACCCTGCCGTCATTACGTATTGATGTCTGTTAAATTTGTCACTATGAGTACGTAGCGTAGACACACCGGTGTACATGAAAAAGAGTTTGGTCGAAGTCGTATGTCTAGTTTATTGTCTATGGCTTTATGAACTAGGTCAAAACAGTGGAAAAGCCGCCCTGACTTCATTCTGAGCGCATATGTCAACTTTATGATACCCTGACGTCATTACGTATTGATGTCTGTTAAATTTGTCACTTTGAGTACGTAGCGTAGACACTCCGGTGTAATGAAAAAGAGTTTGGTCGAAGTTGTATGTTTAGTTTATTGTCTATGGCTTTATGAACTAGGTCAAAACAGTGGAAAAGCCGCCCTGACTTCCTTCTGAGCGCATATGTCAACTTTATGATACCCTGACGTCATTACGTATTGATGTCTGTTAAATTTGTCACTTTGAGTACGTAGCGTAGACACACCGGTGTAATGAAAAAGAGTTTGGTCGAAGTTGTATGTTTAGTTTATTGTCTATGGCTTTATGAACTAGGTCAAAACAGTGGAAAAGCCGCCCTGACTTCCTTCTGAGCGCATATGTCAACTTTATGGTACCCTGACGTCATCACGTACAGGTATTAATGCCTGTTAAATTTGTCACTTTGAGTACGTGGCGTAGACACACCGGTGTAATGAAAAAGAGTTTGGTCGAAGTTGTATGTTTAGTTTATTGTCTATGGCTTTATGAACTAGGTCAAAACAGTGGAAAAGCCGCCCTGACTTCATTCTGAGCGCATATGTCAACTCTATGATACCCTGACGTCATTACGTATTGATGTCTGTTAAATTTGTCACTTTGAGTACGTAGCGTAGACACCCCGGTGTAATGAAAAAGAGTTTGGTCGAAGTTGTATGTTTAGTTTATTGTCTATGGCTTTATGAACTAGGTCAAAACAGTGGAAAAGCCGCCCTGACTTCATTCTGAGCGCATATGTCAACTTTATGATACCCTGACGTCATTACGTATTGATGTCTGTTAAATTTGTCACTTTGAGTACGTAGCGTAGACACACCGGTGTAATGAAAAAGAGTTTGGTCGAAGTTGTATGTTTAGTTTATTGTCTATGGCTTTATGAACTAGGTCAAAACAGTGGAAAAGCCGCCCTGACTTCCTTCTGAGCGCATATGTCAACTTTATGGTACCCTGACGTCATTACGTACATGTATTAATGCCTGTTAAATTTGTCACTTTGAGTACGTGGCGTAGACACACCGCTGTAATGAAAAAGAGTTTGGTCGAAGTTGTATGTTTAGTTTATTGTCTATGGCTTTATGAACTAGGTCAAAACAGTGGAAAAGCCGCCCTGACTTCCTTCTGAGCGCATATGTCAACTTTATGATACCCTGACGTCATAACGTATTGATGTCTGTTAAATTTGTCACTTTGAGTACGTAGCGTCAACACCCCGGTGTAAATGGAAAGAGTTTGGTCGAAGTTGTATGTTTACTTTATTGTCAATGACACTTTCAATTAGGTCAAAACGATGGAAACCCCGCCATGACCTCTTTCTGAGCGCATATGTCAACTTTATGGTACCCTGACGTCATTACGCATTGATGTCTGTTAAATTTGTCACTTTGAGTACGTGGCGTAGACACACTGGTGTAATCTAAAAGAGTTCGGTCCAAGTTGTATGTTTGCTTTATTGTCAATGACCCTTTCAGTTAGGTCAAAACAAAACCCGCCATGATTTCCTTGTCAACTTTATGGTATACTAACGTCATTACGCATTGATGTCTGTTAAATTTGTCACTTTGAGTACGTAGCGTCAACACACCGGTGTAAATGGAAAGAGTTCGGTCCAAGTTGTATGTTTACTTTATTGTCAGTGACCCTTTCAATTAGGTCAAAACAGTGGAAAACCCGCCATAATTTCCTTGTCAACTTTATGGTACCCTGACGTCATTACGCATTAATGTCTGTTAAATTTGTCACTTTGAGTACGTGGCGTAGACACACCGGTGTAATGAAAAAGAGTTTGGTCGAAGTTGTATGTTTAGTTTATTGTCAATGGCTTTATGAACTAGGTCAAAACAGTGGAAAAGCCGCCCTGACTTCCTTCTGAGCGCATATGTCAACTTTATGGTACCCTGACGTCATTACGTACATGTATTGATGTCTGTTAAATTTGTCACTTTGAATACGTAGCGTAGACACACCGGTGTAATGAAAAAGAGTTTGGTCGAAGTTTTATGTTTAGTTTATTGTCTATCACTCTATGACTTTTTGAATTAGGTCAGAACAGTGGAAAACCCGCCATGATTTCCTTGTCAACTTTATGGTATCCCGACGTCATTACGCATTGATGTCTGTTAAATTTGTCACCTTGAGTACGTGGCATAGACACGCCGGTGTACTTTAAAAGAGTTTGGTCGAAGTTTTATGTTTAGTTTATTGTCTATGACTTTTTGAATTAGGTCAAAACAGTGGAAAACCCGCCCTGACTTTCTTCTGACCGCATATGTCAATTTTATGGCACTCTGACATCATTACGCCGCGATGTCTGTTAAATTTGAGACTAGTAATACGTAGCGGAGACACTCCGGTGTAAACAGAAGGGGGTTGGTTGAAGTTGTATGTTTAGTGTATTGTATATGAATTTTCAATTAGGTCAATAGCATGGAAAACCCGGCCTGACTTCCTTCTGACCGCATATGTCAACTTTATTGTACCCTGACGTCATTACGCATTGATGTCTGTTAAATTTGTCACTTTGAGTACGTAGCGTAGACACACCGGTGTAATTGAAAAGAGTTTGGTTGAAGTTGTATGTTTAGTTTATTGTCGATGAAGCTATTAATGCGATTAAAATGGTTGAAACCCGCTCTGGCTTCCATATGACCGCATATGTCAACTTTATGGCACTCTGACGTTATTACGCCTTGCTGTCTGTTAAATTTGTCACTTGAAGTACGACGCGTTGACATTATAGTACACTTGAAATGAGTTTGGACAAACTTCTATGTTTAGTTTAATGTCGATGAGGCTTTTAGTTCGGTAAAAATGTAGGATTTTGCAAGACAGTAAGAAAGGACACTCACTCCGGTAGGTGTCGCTGTTAGAGGTTTATATAATTTTGTTGTTTTTTGTTTAACTTTGCCATAGCATAAGTATGTGGTAATCCAAGAAATGTCATATTTTAGCTTCCAAAACGGGCCATAGCTAGCCAGAAATGTGTTTGAGAGGACATAGAAGTGATTGCAATAATGCTGTACTTTCTTTCCCTACAGGTACAATGGTACAGTCTGGCCCCCTCTCCCCGGCCTACTCTCCCCGGCCTGTCCTCCCCATATGGCTGGCACCGGGAGCGCTCCTTACCCCACTCCCATAAAGACTAAGGAGCTCAACCTCTAAATTTGCTACGAAGGTGGTATACATTTCTCTTATAACACTTCTATATGGGCCCAGATGTAAGCGACAATTACTTCTTAAATCCAAACCAATAGGAAGCCTCCATTTCTGACAGAAGATGATACTTGGCGTGATGTCTAGGTCTTTACTACATATTGGTGTGGGTTTATGGATAACATGGCGTCTCCATTTGCCTGCTGATAATTACAAAGAAAGCAATGACGTGTTAACAGCAGTGAAATGGCATCATGTTGAGTAGTGAGCGCTCCCTTGCGTGCTCTCACATCGTAACACTGTGATGACAAAGAATTTTCTTTTCTACATAACGGCTCGCCTGCAATTCGTTAGGTGCTTGGAAGGTGTCGCTTCAGATTTGGTTAATACTGAGACGGCATTTTTGGAACCAGGCAAAACATGTCAAGTAGTTTTGATAGAGTTTCCGCATTCAATAAACAGTTTTTAGGAGAATTGGAGACAGACAGAGACCGATCGAGAGGAAGTGGGACAGACAGACAAGTACACACATACAGAGAGAGAAAGAGAGAGAGAGAGAGAGAGAGAGAGAGAGAGAGAGAGAGAGAGAGAGAGAGAGAGAGAGAGAGAGAGAGAGAGACGGACAGACAGACAGACAGACAGACAGACAGACAGACAGACAGACAGACAGACAGACAGACAGACAGATAGAAGACAGGCAGACAGACAGAGAAGAGAGAGAAAGACAGAAAGACAGAGAAGAGAGAAAGAAAGAAAGACTGAATGAATGAGAGAAAGACAGACAGACAGACAGAGACAGACAAAGAGACAAGAGAGAAAGAACAACACACAATACTAACCTATCCTACATTTGGAATTTAAAAAATGTCACTGACAACAGTATTTGAGTTACAATAAAGTCATGCTCGGAATGGGAGATTCTCTCTCACTACCACTCACCCTCACGCCGATGCCTCCGAGCGAACATCGGCCGCCGTACCCAGATACCCCCGATGATGACCTCCGGGACTCGGCAGGTGTTTTACGCTTCTAGATTTATTGACGCTACGAATCGGCGAATCCTGGAGGATTTATTTCTCTTCTCTTCTTGGCTGTGATACCGAACTGTTACAGGGCCTCCGGCGTAGGGTCAGCGGTGGATACACCATCAGACGTGCGCCCGTGGCACCCGACGTCCGACTCAATCCCTTCTTCTTATGTTGTCTTATCACTATCGATTCAAACAGACTATAAAGATTAGGCTTCTCAATGTACTTCACTGATAAGTGATCCGCTAAGGATTGTGAAGCCATCTACTGTAAAGAGTATGGGAGGAATTTTCCGGCGGCAAACTACTCATATGGTCCAAGGGCTTAAAGTATTAAAAAGACTGTGTTTAAAATTCAAGGAACATTACTCCCTCCGAAAAATACGTTCTTAGTGTATGGTTAGACTGCTGTAGGTGTGGTATGAGACGTCATCGACTAGTAAGATGGGTAAGGTACTTTATGTATACAATACTGTTGACAAAGATCTATAACTGTAAAAATGCTCGCACACAAAATCTTACATGTAAGATTTCTGAAATACTTTTCAAAAAAGATTTCAAGAAGTTGTAGCCACACGACATGTGGCTTTAGGACACAGAGAAACATTTTAAGACAGAAAAAATCTGACAAACGTCGAACTCCGACAAAAAATGTTTGAAAGTTTGAAAGTAAAGGGCATCCTGGTATATGCTACGTACCAGTAAAGGTTACCTTCACGATTGAAATGAAAAGCAACCTTGGAATAAAAAGGTCATTTAAGTCAGAACGTGAAATCGTGAAGACGGGATTAAAACTGTATCAGTCGGAAAATATTAAAAGTCCAGAATATCGATTCCTTTGGAGATTGCCGTAAAAACTTGGTAACTCCATTTTGCTTCGGACCAAATTGAAAGATTTACCATCTAGATGCCGAGGCTTTCTGGGTATGATTTATCGCAGTGAGTTTACGCACTTGGTGGAGAAGATATCGAATTTTTCTAGAAAAATAAAACCCCTAGAGGAAAGGTCTTTGAGGCTATCAACGTGGCGGCAAACATTGCGTAGCTATATTGTTTCCTGCGGACTAGCTATATTGATATCTGTTGTTCCATCTTGAAAGTCCTGGTGAATATTTTTACTACCGAGTCGGAGCCGGCGTCCATACTCTAGTACAAGGTTTAAGAAATACAGTCTCTGCTTTCCGTTAAAGCACAGAGGGATCAAAGACGGTCTGGTGTGATGAGCCGTGTTCTCGTTGGTGAACGCGATACAGAGATGCATTTCCTGGTACTTTGATACACCTTACATGTGTCAGACGCGGTCATTGATTAAAGAACTTCCATCGGTATCATACATTATTTCAGAGAAACTAAGTGGCCTTGATCCGCAAGCTTTGGCCTTCGCCCCATTTCACCGGGTTGTTTGATATCTCGGCCGTGTCGTAAAGAAATAATACAAAGTTAGATGCACTCTTGGAGTGGAAAGGTAGAAAAAACTGCCGCAGACACATTGGCGCGCACTAATGAATGAACCCTGCCTCAAGGAGCGCCATTACTAGGAAAGACGGGTCAGGGTCGAGACCTCCTTCAGCGATTTTGTAAAGTTCTTGGGATGTCACCGCTCACCACTTCCCATACGGGGGAATAATCTACTTGAATAGCGAGACAACTAATGGAATCTGGTATACGGAAAACAAATGGGATTTGGGCGACCTCAAGTACATCATGCAAAGTACCTCCACAGAATTGAGTGTGCTCTCAAGGGAAGTCTGTACCGAGATGCTTCGCTGAAATTTCCCTGCAACGAAGAAGATTCTCTCCATTACCGGAAGATGCATTCCTGTGGAGAGATTTACCTAGGCCAAGTGTGTTTAGGTTGAATATAAATCAAAACGCCCGTAGCAAATCTTTTTCCGATTCAAAATGACAACGTCCATTTGTTAACAGTCAACCTTCTCCACCAGTTTTCAATCTTGGACAGTAATGTTTATCGCATCGCTGCTATCTGGAACCACCTCAGATGACCTGCAAACAATTCAGAGACAAAATCCTTCTTTTCATTAGACGTAGCTTAAGTGTACACTACAGATGGTGACATTCTATGTACATGATGTAATCTAAATGAACGTCCTCGTGCGTAGAATGAAGTACATATCCGACAGGCAGATTTTTTTTCATCGAAGAGCAGAACGCCAGAGTAAGTCGAGAACGATAATGATATTTGAATGAATAGTAATCATGTTGCGTTCTTCACGTCTATTATCAATTTGCACATATGTCGTGATAACTTACTTAACTTAATCGTCTTTGTCCCTTCGGGAGCACAGGGCCTCAGTAAGTCGTCTCCACCTTCTTCGATCTCCGGCAGTCTTCTTTGCCTCGTGCCCTGAGGTTTATGCGCGCTCTATGTCCTTCTTCACACCTCTTCTCCCTGACAGTCTTTGTCTTCCCCTCCTTCTCTTGCTCTGAGGGTTCCACTCTAACGTTAACACTGTCCTCGCGATGGAAGATGGTGGTTTTCTCAAGTTATGCCCAATCCACCTCCACTTTCTCATATGTGGTAAAAGGATGCATAAAACCCATCCTAGATGCAAAAAAAACTCATCCTGGATTCACTTTTCAATGTGTACCCATTGAAACATTTTGCTTTGAATACCTTTAATAATTGGATGATAATGGGACGTGAAGACATCTGAGTCTGACCATTACAGTCAGGTAACGGTTGTCTGAAGTAAATTAACAGTTCATCGAGTGCTTCCAATGTAAGGCACACACTGCGGCAGAAAGTTACACAACTTCCCCCTAGTACCCCTCAGTGTTACCAAGTAAATCTATAATCGCATTCGTATCACTGGCTCATCACAACAAGATATATAACTACTCAGTAAGTGATCTTCGTCTGTATTATAAATATTGAAGCAACATGCACATTCGGGAGATGAGGTAAGATGCATAACGTGTATCATAGCAATTACGGACATTAAACAATATATCTTTATTCTCTTCGATTCTAATCGAGTTTTTGCCTTGTCGGCATCGCTTTATCAAATGCGAATTAAACAAAGGTCAGGCCAAAATGTAGATATGTAATGTTTTCTCATGTAATATATTGGACCCTGAAGAAGTAAAATCCTCTTTGGTAGAGTTTGGGTGTACTAGTGAGTCCATTAGCACTCTACGTCATCATTATTCAACTTCCAGGCTTTATGATTCAAGTTGACATATTGAACTCTATCATCCCTGGAAGCCCACTCATTGTTGCAAATAAAACCATAAATCTCACCCTTAATGATTATGGGACCATTTTCGTCCTGTTTTCGTTATAGTGATTGACGAACAACACATTTCAAAAATGGTCTCTACCTCCTAATGAGCTTTTATGGATTGAGAGAGGATTATTTGTGCTGATAATGGCATCCAGCCATCAATCATATAAAGTGATGCCAGTAGGTCTGTAAGTAACTGCAAAAATTGAAAAAGTTTTGAGCTCTTTTTTACCACTTTATGAACCAAAATTATCATTTACATTCACCCAGTGGATCCCGCATTTTGAGGAGTTTGCATAAGGTATGACAAAGCTATATCTATTGAACTTGATTCTTACACAGGAAAAGCCTCTTTTAGTGGTATTATAAAGATGCATTTCCTTGTTGATTATGTTCATTCTAATGTCTACCAAATGTTAGTGAGTGCTTCTCACATCATGATTTTCTTGCGTTTGTTTCCATCCTTCTTGGCAATACCCGAATGACGAATTGTCGTTCACATGATTGTGCTGAAATAGCTGGTAGGTGGCAACAAGAGACGCGCTGGGCTCTCTTCATCAATGACCCACTCATGTGTGAATTTCTCGGGTCGTAAGTTGTTTACTAGTACCTGTTTTATGTGTGTATAAACCAATAGAATTACACATGCCATCAGGGAAAATTGCCGTCAACTCTGCAGGTTCAAATGCTTTAAATTTCCAAGTTTACGAATCCGTGTGATTTAAGGACTCAGAAGAACATTAGTTCATTTCTTTATATTTATTTCCATTGCACTGATTCATAACAACAACCGAATAACGATCTCCCCCTAGCAAACTGTAATGGGTTGTCATGGGGCATTAAGACACTCTGGCTGTATTAGTCAGCACATGGTCATTTCAGTTAATTGGCTTTGGTGGTATATCTGCATTTGACGATCTGGTTGTCGTTTTAATGGAGACCTGTATACGTGGTGACCGTAAAGCATATGGATTTGTTTGTCAGGACCTATAATACACGGACAATGATTGCTGTAGTATAGTAAGCTCGTGCTGCTGTTCATCCCTCCGTTTTGACAAGCATTTATTATCATGCCATGTTTAATGTTGCATTCTGTAAATCTACACATTGAGTCCAGGTGCGCTCATAAATTTTAGTACTGTTTAACGTTAAGGCCATATTACCCTGATTTGGGCTATTCAAACAAAGAGGAACAGATGTGACCGCAAGTAAGTAATAACGTCTTCATTTCCAGCAAATCTTAAGGCAACATGGATACACAATACAGCCAGCTTATCGCAGAATCATGGATACTTCCACATAAAAAGGAGGGGATATGTTTAAGCCATATGTCTCACATTTGGTCACCGTTACATGCATGTACTAGTCTTTACCAGACTCGGGGTCGCTGAAAAAACGTAGAAATGGAAGAAATAGAGGATTAAGCCGGCCAGAGAAGTATAGCCGGCTTACTCCTCTATTTGTCCCATTCTACGTTTTTCCAGCGACCCGGAGTCTGGTAGCTGTAGAGACTATGCATATACCGCATTACGTATATACCCGTACCCCCTTGTTTTCCATGGATTGTTGCAGGTAAATGGGCTTCAGTTCCAGTGACCATAACCGTGTTATGCGGCTCTTAACGATGAGAAAAGATGTTGCAGCTGCAGTGCCTCACGCGGTGAGTTTGTGTCCCCCGTCAGCAATAATTGGGTCCCAGGAGAAATTGAACTTGACTGATAGAGAGTCCCAGTAGGACTCCATTAGCTCACTGCCAGTGCATCACTCTCGGCTCATACAGTCTGATTCAACCCGACAGGTGGATTGCCAGTTAGCACTTTTCACGACAATCCACTATCAGTCGCCACAGCTGGACTTCAAGTTGGCAATTTCTCCGCCAATCCACTTTCAGCAGACGCAGTTGGACTTTTTATTGTGAAGAATTCGAAGTTTAAGGCAGTCCTAGAACTTGTTGCCCGGCTTCTCGTTGCGCAAAGTGAGTCAAGCTGAGCAACTGGTCCAGCGCCAACAGCACTCACACTATATGCCACCAGGAAAGCGGATGCCCGTGCTTTGCTAAAATAAAATGCGCAGACTTTGGGCATGCTACATTCCGTTGGCAATTTTCTTCTTTTGTTTTAATGTGCTGGGTTTGCTTATGTTAGGGTAAACGTTACGTAAAACCAGGCCAGGATAAAGTAAAAACCCACTAAAGACATCGAGTGTCAATGGCTACTGGAATCCTTTCTCTACAGAATAGTTCTACGTCTGCATTATTTGGAGAAGACAGACAACGACATTTTCAAGTTTTCCGTAGCTAGCATAGCTAGAAACGATGAAAACCTTTGAGATAGGACACCATGTATGCAGAGTCTAATCCATACACTAGAGAACCAGATACAATGCCACTAAAGCTACTGGGTGTCTTAGGAATGGTCGTGACAAGGTAAATGTGGTCCCGTAGACGTTTTGAGGCCGTAGGGGCAGTGGGTTGTTAATCACTGTGTCTAGGGCACGGTATAAGAATGAGGGGCCCAACCCTCTTCTTCGACCGCCTTTTACCTACCCCACCGAGCTAAGGTGTTCATTTTTACACCTATGGAGTGAGGAAAGACGTGTAGCATGCTACGGGATTCGACCCAGAATCCTTGTGGTCTAGGCGAAACACCTTACCCGTCACATCAACACGGCGGAGAGTCATAAATGGCGTATTTTGATATTTTCTATTGAATACTTTTGCTATTGACTAGTACAATATAGTATGGATCGTCTGGAGTTGGCATAGAAATAGAATATGTTTGGAGGCACAGACATTTACGGGATATACAAACCGTGGTCATGTACTGCATTTTACTTCTGAAACAGTATTTTCCCATGTGACTTGAACCTCAGTAATGTAGTCTCACTCCAGGAGTGCATTAACAACCTGCGTCGTAGGATCCGATTATATCAACGGCATGAGCTATGAGCAAGTGATTCTCTGGTAAGTTCAATCTTGACAGACCATACTACATCACAGTAATATTTTTGCTCCCGTTCTTGTTCGATGACATAGGAACTGATAGTGAAGCTGAGCCATTCTGACGCTGTTCACCGTGATGGTTGATCCGTAAACCCGATGTCGGTGCTGCCACCAGCGGAGTGCCAATTATCAGTGACTCTTGACGTAACATCTGCTTCCGGTGTGACCGATTGGTTTGAGCGGTTGAACCCATTAATATTCAGGTTTGCTCTACGAGACAGCTGTTCATGTTCATTAGATTAGCATATTATCTACCGTTTTCAATGGTAGACACACTTCTATTTACTGACATACGTTGACTCTGACAATATTCTGTAGAATAAGCCGTGATTTCAAGGGGATACGTTGGTCGTGCATCTTATTCGAGATCACACTGGGAAACGTAGTTGGGTTCTCATTTCTAACAAATATGAAAAGAGTTTTTTTTAGACCCACCATTTGCATACAATCCTATACAATACAGGAACAATAAAACAGCGTCTGCTACTTTACCAGTTACCATGGAGACAGCTGTCTGGTCCAGGTCATTGACCTTATTTGTTTGGAGAAGACGAAACGGAAGAGAGAGAAACGGAGCAAAAACAACATGTTTCCCTTCCGTCTAGGTAAACATGATAAAAGTTCTCAATCAACAAGAATCGCCCTGGCATTGCCCTGGCGTATCCGGCATGTAACGCATTCATCGTCACAGTGGAAGCCGGAAAAACACATCATGTGTACAACTCAATACGGATCACCACATCACATTACCAGGCTCATAGCGCTCTCACATCAAGACTTGGAACTGGTCTTGAAGTAGACATTAATCTAACAGGAAGCTTTTAGGATGCCCAATATATTTCCTGCCGACAAAAATGCTGTTGTTAAACTGCCATTGATATGCAACGTAAACTTCACAAGCAGGATGATGATTTTGCAGACCATATACTTTTACGTCCTACATCTGATCTTTCCATAACCAATCATGTAAGGGATCAATAATGACTATTATTGGTAACGGAAAATGAGGTCTTGAAGACGTGAGAAGGTCTGAAATTATTGTTTTTCCTTTAGATAGATATCAAAGATACATTTGACACCATCGTGGACTCCAAGTAGTGGAAAAAACTTACAGTCACCTGCGTAGCAGCCGACCAATGATGATGATGATGATGGACTCCAAGTGTTATTTACAGTTACTGTTCATTTGGTGCAGTAGGTATCGCACGTGTCGATCTGAGGTCATTTCATCCCACAGAAGTGCAATACGTGAATTCTTACCAGCTTGAATCTAATGACTGGGGTTGTTTCTGGAGCTGGGTAAAGCCTGTGACTTATTAGGTATAATCGTGGTCACTCAGGCTGTTTGTAATGGAACAGCAGTGTAAGTCATCCGTATCATTTTTTGTTTGGTCGCAGATTTTACCCTTAAGCTCACACTGCGTCACGTGGAAGAGATGACAAAGTTCTTTGCTTGACTTACATAAAGATTTTGCGTCCATATCCACATCCATAGATCTGTTAATCACTGCCATGTTGCCATACTCAGAGTCATTTAACGTCACTCTATTGATGTTTACAGCAGACTGATCACTTCTTTCGTATCGTCAATGGTATCTGCCTAAGGTAGTATCTTTTGACGACTATTCGTTAGAACGCCTGTGGGACTCCTGGGAGAGTGTTCAACTCTATTTCTCCTGTAATAGATGGATAAACCATGTCTATTAAAGCACGAAGTTGATTGCTTAAGGGCAGCTTAAACATTGCTTGTATCTTAACTTGCGGTATAGGAAATAGGGGAGGAAAATGAATCTGGTAATGCTTTTTAAGGCTTGAAAACTGTTGCCTTCCCCTGATTAATTAGTAATTGGGACAAATCTTATTACTTCTTGGACAAACTGATAACCAACGGCATGTATAATGAAATCAGAGAAGTTAATCCAGCGATGAGAATAATACATAGAATTGTTATTGTATGTAGTTACTCACTATTATCATATAGCCAGATGGAGTTGGCCAATCAGAGGCCCCCATTTCCCATGGGTTATCAGGCAGTAACCTCAAAAGTGGTCGGTTATTCTAATAACCGACCACTTTTTGGACCGCACCATTATACAGGGGACAGTCATGAATTTTTTTTGTACTGTTGTTTGTGTGTAAACTATGCATAACTGTCAAAAATATTATGATTGATTGGTTATGTTAATTAGGGCTCCACATGGGGAATATAGGGATACTTGAAAAGGAATTATGCTGATTTTACACATTTTCATTATGGCTTTCTAACGTGATTAAGCCGGTACCTTCCTAAATCACTTCATATATACGTACTTTGTCGTGCCCAAGTGAAAAGGCTCTGCATGGGGGGTACCAGGACTCCACTTAATACATGTAGTTTGTATTGCAAATAAGCCACATGTTGATGCTGATATGCTATCTCACAAACAGATGATTAGTTAAAATTATTAGTTAAATGATGATGATGAAATAGTTTAATGTTTGTATTATATATAGACACTATTGTACAATATATATATTGCAAATGTATTTTTATGTAATGTATTAAAGTGTTTATTTGTTATAAAGGAATTTATGTGAAATAACTGTCAGTTGGATAGGCTATATGATAATAACGTTAATGCCCCGCCTTATCCTCGGTGTATATG